>NC_052504.1:97652777-97770277 GCF_014356525.2 Nilaparvata lugens
TGAAGAATATTAGGTCTATATTGAAACAATTTATAAATATTTACAGAAAAGAGGATTGAAGTTATTTACATTTTTAAAAGTTTTTAAAACATAAAGAGGGAAGTAAAATTAAATCACGGATATATTGCGGAATAATTCAACAAAACACTGCCCCTTTTTATAAAATTTTGCAAAGAACACTAGCCTATATATTGAATTGCGGCAAGATATTATAAAAGTAAGATATTTAATATAATATAATAATAAATTATAAGAGGCGTACCTGTATTACCGCATAATTGTTCACTGTGTATCCTGTGTGTCCTGTCATTTTTATGTTAACGATATTGCTAACTTGACTCATTTTATCACTGAACACATTGCTAAACCACTTTTTCTGTATTTCACTCACTACGAAGCTATCACAATTTCTATTGGATTTCTTATTAATTATTTTATATATCACAACACTTTCACGTTTATTCACTGCACACTTTCGTTGCGCTATTTTTCCGCAAACTATGGCAGGAAACGACCAGGTCAATCCAAGTCTGTCGGACACCGAAGACATCTCACCCGATTGTTCGCCGCCATCCGCATCTGCCGCCGCATCCGCCGATTTCCATCCCAATGTACTGGATGATTTATCCTCGACGCAGGTGGAGGAGAGCTGCATTCTGGTGGAGGATACGTTGATAGCCCAAGAGCCGGAGGATGAAACATCAGAAGAGCACTCAGTCGATGACGTCTCAGAAACAGGAACTCCCATTTCTCGCACCGTTGCTCGGATAAAAAACCAGCGCTAACCGATAACCATGCACCCACTCCCGCCGTTGACTGGACCCTCATCCTGAAAGAATAAGGAAACCAATGAAGCATAAATAAAACAAATGCAGAAATAAAAAACTTAATGAAAAAAGCGATCAAACAAAGGAAGAATTAAAAGAAGAAAACAAACAAACAAAGGAAGAATTAAAAAGGGAAGTTCAAGAAGCAAGAAGGTAAATGAACAGGGTTTTGAGAAATTGAGTCAGCGATGGATGAGCATTCCGTGACACAGATAAAACCATCAAAAATTAACTGAGCGTCTAGATAAATCCATTGCAGAACAAATAACCGATTGGATCAGATATCACAAGATATGCAAGCGAAGGTAGTCACGTCGAGGTCACCTTAAAAGAACACATACGCGTGGAGATGGATACTCTGAAAGAGAAAGTAGTTGAGCAAGCCAAACAGCATTGCACCAAAGCAGGAGAGCAGATAACGCAGAATGTGCAGGCCAAAGTCAACGAACACATCTCCGCATGTCAAAATGAACACGAGGACATTATACGGCGAGTAGAAGGGCAACTTGAACCAGTTACATCCAATATAACAAATTTGAAGAGCCATGTTAACACCCTGAATGAAAAGCAAACTGCTATTAGCTCTCAGGTGGACAGCTTGGCTATACAATACAGCGACCTGCATAGATGATGTGATACTGCCGCCGAGCAAAGGAAGAGTGTTGATGCCGAGGTCCGAAAAAGATTTGAGCAGACGGATACCCGAATCACTCAGATGGAAACCCGCACAAGTCACTCTCGAGCCAATCTAGAACTGTCACCGCCCTCAGAGTCGTACAACACCGCCACAATTTTTCAAAACCTGGGACATTTTGATGACACTCCAGCGTCTATGCCCCCAAAACCCTTCGTCAAACAACTGAGATCTGTTCAAGAACTTACCCCCACACCCTGGCCCATATGGAAATTCAAATTATTTACTCTGTTGTCTGGAGAACCATTACTTTTCCTTCACGGACGTGCCGCCGAATTTAATAGTCTGTCCGAATTCATAGATGCTTTCCTAGAGCAATATTGGGGACAAGATCGACAGCGAGTTATACTATCTGACATCGTATCTTGCAAATATTCACCTCGAAATGGCCAAACATGCACCGCCTTCGTATCAAACATCAGATACCAAAATTCACAACTAGACACACCTTTCGCCGAATTAGCACTTACTCAGATTATTATCCGGAAGCTGCCTTACCCCGTACAGATGGCACTAGCGACTAGTCATGTTAAGACCATCAAAGAATTGGAAAATCATCTCCATGAAATCCAAGCGGTACATCGCGAAGATTACAACTTCACTGTGCGACAAGAGCATCCGCATCAAGATCATCAACCCCAACAAAATACTTCTCCCTTTTCTAACGCCCGTCGTCCCTTAATTCTGCAAATAACCAGGATCGCAACACAAATTTTCAACAGCGACTAAATAAAGAAAACCAACCAGAAAGTAGGAGGAATTTCCAGAACCACAACCAGCAGTCTGATACAACCGGAGAAACGCGTACTACCATGACGGACGAGACCGTATAAACCAACACCGTAACCAATACTCCAACAACGCCGCGCATAGCCGAACAACAACTATAACCGGATGGGAAATGCGAGCGCAAATCAGCATCAAACGACGCCCAACGAAAATCAGGGAAGAAAATCGGATATGGCTGAGAAAACACAAGGGTCATCAACGCCGCAGAAAATCTGACTATATGGAAATCACCCGCCACAGTCGTCCATCACCTGTCTACACACGGAGAGAAATGATAATCAATTAGCAGAAGAACAACCGCCAAGTAAAAATACTGATCCGTCACCCCGCCAGTCGAAATAATCCAAGGTAAACAACCGAAACTCAGAGGAATCTACCGTCGTTGCCGCTCTATACGGTTTAAGCCCACCCAACCTGCAAAAACGAATAAAATGGAAAATCTAGACAACCTCACTGCTCCAGATACAGGAAAAGAACCTACATGTCTTACCGCGCTATATAATAACATCAGAGAAACCTTGCTAGAAGAAGAAAACTCCAGCATCCAAGAAATACATGAACATTTTCAAACCTATATAACCATACAAATAGCCAGCCTACAATTCAAAGCTCTCATAGATACTGGATCACAAGTTAGCTTAATCCAGAATGATTCTTATTCCCGCCTGAAAAACATAACAGAAATAGCCACATTACCGTTAACCTCAACCTACCTATCAGGTGTCACACCAGGACGTCGTCTCCGAATATCTAAACAATGCCTCCTGGAGATCCAAGTCGAAGGAAAGTGCTTCCCATACTCCTTCCTGGTATTACCTGCAAATGGACCACACATTATTATTGGTGCTGATTTCTTAGCCCATTATAACTCAAATATAAATTTCAAAAATCTTGAACTGCAATTAATCGACAATAGCAATCGGACTAGCATCAATACTCAGATAATATTAAAGGCCAATGCGGGAGACGTACGAGTAGTGAGATATCACATGGTTGAAGACTACATTCCTGAAAAAGAATACAAGGTGCAATACAGAGAAGGTGAAGAAAGTGAAATGATGAGTCATGATTCAGTGGATGACTACAGCTTGGAAAATGAAACACCAGATGATACTGACATTCTGATGGAAAAGTTACTGAATGAGATTGATAACAATTCTGAATGGGGGCTCGCAATCAAACAATCCATGAAAGAAATGTTCATAAAAAATCGTGCAGTATTTTCAGAACAGCCGGGATTGGCAAATCATTTTCAGTGTAAATTAGAGGTCAAACCACATGAGTCGTATTATAGAAAATCTTATCCCATCCCTTTTGCGCACCGTCAAGCAGCAGCTGCCGAAATAGATAGGATGGAAAGACTAGGCATTATCGAACCATCCACATCGCATTATAGTTTGCCTATTACCTGCGTTTCGAAGAAGGACGGCTCCACCCGACTCTGTCTCGACGCCCGCCAGCTGAACATGATTCTCGACGACGACCGTGAAGCTCCCGCCCAGATCGATCAGGTGTTGCAGACGTTCCATGGCAAGACCATATACTCCACCGTCGACCTCAGCGCCGGATATTGGCAGGTACAAGTGGCCGAAGAATCTCGAGATTACCTGTCCTTCCTCTTCAACGGCCGAAATCTCAGGTTCACCCGACTTGCCTTTGGGATCAGAAATGCAATGGCTATATTTATACGCTGCCTAAGACAATCAATTGGTGAAGACATTTCAGATTTTTGTGCTCTTTACGTTGATGATGCAATTATTTCATCACAGAGTGTGGCAGAGCATATTCAACACCTTGATGTAGTATTCGGTAGACTAATAAAATGTGGTATGAAGTTAAAATTATCAAAATGTGAATTTTTTGCCAAGAAAGTCAAATACCTCGGGCACATCATAACTGATAAAGGTATCATGCAGGACATTGACAAATTAGCAGCTATAAAAAACTTTCCATCTCCATCAAGTCGTAAACAGCTTCAACGTTTTATTGGTTTCCTACAATTCTATCGTCGCTTTAACAACAGATGTCTCATTATACGGCACAACTGAGTCATGTTTTATCATCCTCTAAACCATGGATATGGGGGCTCAAGGAAGATGAAATTTTCAACCAGTTGAAGGATGCTTTTTTGAAAGCTGTTATATTGAATCATCCAAATCTCAACCAACCTTTTCATATAAATGTTGACGCATCGGATTACGCCTTAGGTGCGGAAATTTTTCAATATGATGAGAAAGGAGAAAAAGGAGTCATAGCATTTTTTAGCAAAACTATGAATGCAGCCCAGAAGAAGTACACAGTCACGGAAAAAGAACTACTAAGCATTGTCGAAGTATGCAAGAAATATAGAACGTTGTTGTTAGGCCAAAAGATTTTTGTTAACACAGACCATAAGGCCCTGACTTTCTTCAAAACAGCCAAGTTAACCAACAACCGACTGTCTAGATGGTTTCTGTTATTACAAGAATTTGATCTAGAACTCACTCACCTGCCAGGTAAACGAAATCAAACTGCTGATTTCTTGTCCAGAGAAGGAAGTGACACCTATGCAAATGAGACGACATTCCAATGCTATGTAGCCGAAGATCAACCAGTGCCGTTACCCTTCAATATATCGCCGCTCCTGCACACCGAACTCCTCACATCTGAAAAATTTAAAAGCGCACAATCAATGGACAACAAAATCACAGATCTCATTCGCAAGTTATCCAACCCTCCAGTAGAAGAGCACCAGTATCTACAACGCTACACTGTGTTCAACGACCATTTGTTTTATAAGGCTAATAAAAACTCCGATTTTTGGCATCTAGTCATACCACACACCCTAGAAAAGGACGTAATTTTGGAAACACATGAACGAATTGGTCACTTTGGTATAAAGAAAACAATACATGCCCTGAAAACGTGTTGTTACTTCAAAGGATTGAACAAAAAGGTTACACAGTTAATAAGAGCCTGCGACATCTGTCAAAAAACAAAGCATAACCGTTTTCACATAGCAGGAGAAATGATACCTATCTTACCCTCACAACCACTTGAATTAATATCAGCTGACATCTATGGGCCACTACCTCAGTCTATACACCAAAAACGCTTTATTTTTGTCCTAACCTGCTTGTTCTCAAAATATACAATGTTCTTCCCTATTGGTAAAATCACTGGTGAAAAATTAGCCAGATGCATCACCGAAAGATGGACCAATGAAGTTGGTAAACCACAGCGCATATTGTCAGACAACGCAACCTATTTTTGCAGTGCCAAGTGGAAACAAATTTTAGAACAAGCCGGCATTAAAACGTCAAGAGTCTCGGCGTACACTCCCAGTGCAAACCCAGTGGAAAGAAAAATGAAAGAAATTTCAAGATTTATGAGGGCATATAGCAGTCACCGTCATCAACAATGGGTCAAATATGTACCGTTCCTAGAACACTGCATTAATAACTGTGTAAGTGACAGTACCGGGTACACTCCCCACGAAATTATATTTGGCACAAGAAACGAATCATTTATTCAGAGCCTAATCAAGTTTCCAAATCCGGATAAACCTAACCCAAACTTATACCAACTGGTTCGCAATAGGTTAGACAAATCCGCAAAACAAAGGAAAAAATACCATGACAAGGCTACAAAGAAATTCAAATATGAAGTCGGAGATGAAGTACTGGTAAAAGCACATAAATCTTCAGATGCCCTAGGCAAGTTAACCAAAAAATTCTTCCATCTTTACACAGGACCGCATCGAGTGACTGACGTTTCACAACACAACACCGTCAAGATTCAAGATTCCGAGAACGCCAATAATCACTGGTGGGAAAACGTAATTAATGTAAAACCCTACCGAAGAGCCTAACCAATAAACAATTTCAACTCATCTAATAAACAACAATTCACTTCAAAAGAAGAAATTGAAATCAACTTTAAATCAAGAAATAAAACTGAAAACAACTTTAAGAATTTACCAACCTGATCAAGCCATCCACCTCGTGTCAGAGTCATCACCGAAACAATCGCCTGGTATCATCTGCACAACTGAAAAATAGAAACAAGAATTATAGTATCCACGGAAAAAAATTATAAATTAGAAATAACATGAAATTAGTAGTGAATAGGAGGAAAGAAAATAAACAAAGTTTATTTGAAAAAAATGTGTAAATCTAACCTTGAAATACAGAATCACTAGAAAAATCTATTCAGAACCAATGCCTGTTCGATAATTTTCTTCGTCCCACCAACCAATGTGTGCGAAATCCTAGAGTCAATGTATAGAATCAAAGCAATATCGTTATTTAATTATTATAACCTGTTATTTAATGTGGAATTATAAATAAAAAAAAAAAAAAAAACGCAACCAAAAATATATATTTATGTTAATTTGCATGAAATGCGCATGTTCTATGTCATATAAATGTATTGCTAAAAAAGCTAAAAAGAAAATGAAATTCTTACCTTCAAATGTGAAATTTATTACTGTTGCATCAAAAGATCATGAATTGTAATTCAAATTGATAAATATAATCTTAAGGACTTAATATTTGTAACCAACATTGATAAAAATCAAGAAAGCCATTTCAAGTGTAACCCTGTTTGTACGCAACGTACTAAGCGCAAATAAGAAATTGCTCGAGTCAAACGGTAGACGATTGTCAAGTCACCGAAGTAAAATCACACTCTCACCCAATTTATGTAAAAGCCAAATAAAGAGTCGAAACCTGTAATAACTATGAAAAAATGATGAAAGTCTATATTTGTTGCAAATACTATTCAAATCTTAAGAAGTAATATGTGAAATTTTGTATATTTGTTATAGTTATGGGTCTGCTCATAAGCCACCCGTGAATGGAAGTTGTGGAGTTGTTTTAATGAAGGATCCAAAGAGACCTCATTAATTATTGTATTTCGATTGTATCCAATGAAAGGAACAATCAATTATTTATTTTCTCGTAGCCAAAAGTGCACGATATATTGTTTTTAGTGTTAAGTGTTGAGTTTTCGTAGAAGTAAGGAGATGAAATAGTGTATTCATCACAATATCGGATTTTTCAAATAGTCATTGTTTCGACTCGTCTCCCAATTACCTATTTAAAATATCCTGGGGGCTTTTGTGTGATGAATCTTTCAAATAGATCTCATGAAAAGAGAGAAAAATTGTGATTACCTTTTAAAATGAAAGAATTTGCTAAAGGAATAGTTAGCGACCGAGCGATAAAGCTTACTTATCAATAACTGTATATTGATAAGAGTACCGTTCTGTACTGAATATTTTTCTAGGAAAATTATTCAATAAAATTATAATTATTTTGCAAATAAAGCACAAATTATTTATGAATCGCTCACTGATTTTGAGGTTACACTCTGTTTACTATCGATCAGATGTTTTTAAAAACAGTTCGAACGCAGCTGACTGATTCGAAGTATCGTCAAATGTCACGCTGGCTTCACGTAAGATATAATACCATCTCTAAAAATCAAAACTATCCATAAAGGATCAAGAATTTCAAATAAAAAAATAAAATGTATGTGTTATCGTTGGAATTATTTATTATTTAAGAAATTATATTATATGTCAGGTCTTATTGTAACTAAATAGGTCATAGCATGAAATTATATTATTGATAAAATGGCAGAAATTATTTATAACAATCTCAAACCTAATAAAAATTGTACAAGAGTATTAATTCATTAACGACTTAATTCAACTGAACCACATGGTAATTAAATCTCTTTGGCAGGTCTAAGCCAATCACAGTGCATAGAAATAGCACCAAGACGGTGATCGTTTGAAAGCAACACATGTTAATCTATTATCAGACACCAACCCTGCCTTATCAGTTACACTAGCACATGTACATTGTATGAGAGGAACTATGTCTATAAGATTAAGCAGTTTTAAGGATTACCTAAATTGAATCATTATTGTAATTAAAAGAATTATATTCTACTGCTTGCCACTGACGTCATGTTTACGTCACAAGCGTTCTACCAATGGCAAATTTTTATGCAAATTATTACATTGAGATTCTGAGAAGCAAGGTCTAGCCTAAAAGCTTAGAGAAAAGAGCAGCACTTCCCTTTTGAAATCCTTACCGTGTAGATCTCTTTTTATAGTTACCAAAGACCTATTTGTGAAAATTTCTTGTTCGATTTTAAATGTTCTATTTGTGAGCCGATATTTTAGGCCAATTTATTTGTTATTTGTAAATTTCTGTTTTCATCAATCGATAAATTTAAAAGCTTAAAGTAAATTATCCCTTAATTAATTCGGTGAAGGAGATATTTAAATTAAAATTCCCCACGTGCTGAAACTGAAGCCTGGATTGCCGCCGATCAAACGATTTTTGATCTAAAGAAGAAAACCACGACCGCCGAGGAAATTCACGTGAGTTATAAGTTTTAAAAGGGGCCCCAATCTACGCTTCGAAAATATTTCAGTGCAGAAAAACATAAATTTTTCTTCGTTAAATTATTGGCCACGCCGACAAGCGCTTTAGCATTTAAGAGTCTAGAATTTATTCATATTAAATTTATAAGAATTTGTAGTTGATTAACTATCCTCCGCTGCCTGAACCACGACCCCGAACATTTTAAAAAATATTTTCTATAATTCATTTTTTCACTATTTTTTCAAACTGTTAGATTTTATCAATTGTAAAATTCTGTCGAATCACGCATGGTATCATGCAAGCACAAGAACATTTTTAACTCCTTTTGTTAATGCTAAATTATTATCAACCTGTAAATCAAATTCTGAATCTGCACTGTATGATTACATATTTTATTATAATATATTTCAGTTTTGTTAATTCGCTTTCTGAGTTCGATTATTCTTAAGCCTGTCAATTATGTGTCTGATACGTTCTATATCATCAAGAACCGATCAAATACGATCATTGGAATAATTGAATCAAGCTGGATATTGGAACAGGTCTAAGTGGATGTAGCGAGTGGGGTCAGATCGAGATATTTATTCTTTGTCCTTACCTGCTCATACATCAGCTTTTATCTGTTACCTACCTCGACTTAGGAACGAATGCATCAATTGTACAGCAGAGGCAGCCATAGATCATATAAATTCCTACAATAGAGCTTAAAACCCGACAAGACTCTGTTCTCGAAGTATATTCTGAACGATATTTGGTTCAAATACCGTATTTTTAATCCTTCAGAACTTATTAGAGACGCAGTCCCGTAAATTAGCTACATCGGGATTTTTGCTCGACCTGTATGATTTTGTATGCTCATTCTTCACAGGTAATAATTTTAAGGTATCCGTATTCAGTGTTTAGCGTCCGCTACACTACTTATAAAAATTTCATCATTATACAATCTGTCATTAGAAGAATCAAGGGTGAGCGAGCGTTTAGGCCTCCCGCGATTCCGACAATTGTATGAATCTTGTAGTGAATCAATCAGTCTGGTGTTCACTCAGCGTCCACACATGCATTGCAAAATTTATAGCATCTACACCATTGACTCAGTACAAGATTCACCCTACATGTGAAGCCGTTAAAAAAAAAAACGCACCACATGATTTGCCGGCCCAACGTGAGGCATTTAGATTCAGCACTACATGATTTGGCAAATCTCTCTACATATGTGAGGCGAGTAAAATCACGCTTTACAATATATAGATGAAATGACCAGAGTATAGTATGCATTCTCTCTGGAAAAGACCAACTCCATTATTATCCTAAATTAAAAAGTTTGCATGAAACAGCTCGATGTCAAATCAAATGATTCATTCATCGTTGAATGAAATGGCAAAATCGTCTTTATTCGCAAAATGCTGGCGTAGAAAGAGGGAAACAATTCAGCACGAAAGGTGATTACAAAGTTGAAACTCTAGCTCCGAATGTCAGTGCAGGCAACTCATCACAATTCACTCGGAATGACAAGATAATAATATTGTCTTTCAATATGGCCGCTTCCACCTCGGCGATGCAATTGGGAAGAGAATTGAAAACATTTGTTGACCCGGGAAAGGATAGATACTGCACCATCTGTCAAAGTGTCAAGCAATGCAAAATCTTATTCTTGCTAGCCTCCAGCTGACGACGCTTTATCACCAAATAGCGCCTTGCTCATTCTATCACTCTCTCTCTCTCTCGCCTCCTGCATGCCACCGATAAATTGTCGGTTTCCTCCTCCACCTCCTCAATCAATGAAAATACCGCTTCGGCAGAAAGACGCTGAACGTATTCAAGCTGTGAAAATAAATGGCCCTTTCATATTTCACGGGGGCAGCCAACATAGGGAATTCCCCATAAATTCGAGTAACACTTCTCCACAATTCATTGAAAATTGGAAATTACTGAAACAATACAGAGGACGCTGGTGACACTGCAAATTTTATCGAAGATTTCACTGTTTTTGTTTTCTCTTGTTTGTCTCTTTTGTTTGTTGTGTGACATGTAAAATATTATTCACAAACTTCATTGTTCGTTCTTCTTTGAACATGTTTGTAACGTTCTAATCAATTCGAGATATTTGTAGACAATATTCTAATGTTTTATTATGATCACACACTTTCACTGTTTTTGTTTTCTCTTGTTTGTCTCTTTTGTTTGTTGTGTGACATGTAAAATATTATTCACAAACTTCATTGTTCGTTTCTCTTTGAACATGTTTGTAACGTTTGTAATTCGAGATATTTGTAGACAATATTCTAATGTTTCATTATGATCACACACTATAGTGAGGTCCATTTTATAATGGCAGTGGATAAATATAGGAGAGAAACGTTGTCGATCCTCTATCTTGTCAATGCCTTCTATAGACGGTAGCTGATACAGGTTTATTGATGTAATATTAATGTTCGTTCCAGTTTTAAAATAATCAATAATTATTTTATTAAGCAGGAAATTATATTTTTCAATAATTTCATAATGAATTTTCATGATTAAGATGTAAATTTCATCTTATTAAAGATGTGTTAATATTAGATGTCTCAATAAGATGTGTCATTTCGTGTTAATATTTTGTTAATTGATCAATTATCAATTTCACATTGCTAAAAGACGATCTGGCAACAGAGCAAAGCGGGAAGAAGAGCCTATCTGCTATCTGCTTTATCGAATGATAGACAAGGATCATTTAATTATTTTTTGGACGAAAATTGAACTAGAATCTTTTACAGTAGAAACATAACCTATTTTTTGGACATTTTATTAATTCATCAAAATTTGGGAATGGAATAGATTTGGGCCAAGCCTGTTGTTCCTTCCTAATCATATTTATATGATTTGTGATTATGTCCACGAATAAATGATAAATGATAGCAATGCCATTGCTAATCAAACACTTCCATTATAACGTGAACCTCACTATAGTGTGTGATCATAATGAAACATTATGACTATTGTCTACAAATATCTCAAATTAATTAAAACGTTAAAATCATGTTTCAACACCTATGATGTACTCTTCAGTGTGACAATTCAAAACTTGGAATTGTATGTTAAGAGATTTTTATTTTAAAGTTATGAATGTGTTCGTGATATTTAAAAAAAATCTAGTTGTCTTTTTTTGTTAGGGCTACTTTTGAATAGAAATGAACTAATAAATCACTTGATAAAGGCATCATAGTTGAAACAAGTTATGAGTAAACAATTTCACGAAAGTGAACTTAGATTTATTTTTTTATTTCTGAAAATTTTAGGGCCGGTTTCCGAGCTCGGGACTTCGCTAAGTCCTAGACTTCAAACAGCTGAAGAGAATTGGCTTTCCAAAACGGGGCGTAGTCGCAGCTTTCATAAGAGTAGTTATTGTTTTCTCATTTCTATAATTGGAAACGTTTCTCCTTGACGAAATTAGACATTCCTAAATAATTAAAAATACCTGAAGCTTTACACTATTTTCTCTTCATATTATTTTGTTTTCAATTTTCTAGTTCTTTTGGAAACGTTTTTCCATGACGAAATTAGACATTCCTAAATAATTCAAAATAGCTGAAACTTTACACTATTTTCTCTTTATATTATTTTGTTTTCAATTTTCTAGTTCTTCCAAATTCAATTCAAACGTGACTATGACAATGACTGCGACTACGCCCCGTTTCGGAAAACCAATTTTCCGACTCCAGCTGTTTAAAGTCTAGGACTTAGCAAAATCCCGATCTCGGAAACCGGCCCCTGGTGTCTTATTATGGAAAAATAACACTATATCTCACCAAAAACAGCATTCAAAGTGTGTGATAACATTGGATGCGTATATGTTGTGCAAGTGCACGCTTGGTTATGCATGACCAAACGTGCAGATGAGAAAAAAATCTGGAAAGAACAATAGAAAAACTTACACTGCTGGTTGCGTTCAGTATGAGCAGCTACATGCAAGTCACAATGTGTTTAAATTGCACTTTTATGATTTTGTTCTCCGTCAGATCTTCATGATCTAAAATCTCATAGTGGGACTTAATGGCTTGAACAAAATATTCTTCTCCTTCAAGTTCCTTAAGATACGTACAGGCTTATGTGCCACAAACACGCGCATTTCGCTTTCTTCCAGCTGAAGCTATGTTAATAGTATATGAATTTCACTATTTCTGTAAAAATCATAGATATATAATGAGAATATCATGAAATATTACTTATCTACTCAAATACTTCCAGCTACTCCCGTTGGAATTGTGGGTGCTTGAGCCAACTCCTCTGAATATTATGATTCACGAGTTGTAAAATCGCTTCCTGGTGGCTCGTGACCCACATGAAATACTGTAGGTCTATTCATCTCTTATTATCATTCACCTCATCATCTATGCACAAGCCTACAGATCAGTGGGCATCACCCTCAGCAAAAATGAAAAATGGGAATAGGAAAGCGCGTGTCCGTGGCGCTTAAGTCACGAATAGGTCTATTCATCTGTAGGTCTATTCATCTCTTATTATCATCCACCTCATAATCCATGCACAAGCCTACAGATCAAGTGGGCATCACCCTCAGCAATAATTGAATATTTAAATAGGAATGAGCGTGTTCGTGGCGCTCAAGTCTGTACGCACCTTGAGCCTAGGTTTTCTCTGAACCACGCAGCGTCACTGCGTGATGCGGGATGCGCGATGACGTAATCACGCAAAAGTCGGCTGCAGCTATTGCTACGGATGTGTTTTCTCTGACTTCACGCGCGCAATTCTCTGTGATTCCCGCCAATTCAGCAACTGCAGTTTCGTATTCTAATTGCAGTCCTGTGTATAAGTCTAATGAATGTGGATGTAAAAGAAATAAAACGGTGTCTTTGCAATTCTGGAGAAATTCAATCAATCATCTCTTATTCATTAATCAACCATTTGTCAATTCTATCATTGATCATTTTCGTTTTTGTGTTGACAGGTTGTACGGATGTTCAGCATAGTGATCACAATTTTCGCACTCTGCTGGCTGCCCTACCACGGCTACTTCATCTACGCCTACCACGACAAGTCGGTCACTGAGAGCAAATACGTGCAGCATCTCTATTTGGGCTTCTACTGGCTCGCCATGTCTCATGCCATGGTCAACCCAATCATATACTTCTGGATGAACAACAGGTCAGTTTCAACGTAGCAAAATAACAAAGTTAGTAGACAGAAGGTTGGTCACTCATCTATAGTATTTTAGTTGAAATGCAATTGGAGTGGGGGAACTGCAGCCGTGATGTAGGCTGTAGTACAGAGTAGGCAGAATATCACATTCTTGAAAATCATACGGTGACCTATAGTCAAATTATATAACACAAACATTTTCTGACATGCAAGCTTTCTGTTTCTGCTTTACAATAATTATCAAAGCATTTGAATAATAAAAGCATTTTGCAATATAAAAGCAAAAAACCCACCTCCTAACCTTCCCTTTCAAACCCTTAAGGTTTCTTCATCTTCTAGGTCGTGTTTATATTTTGTAGTTTGGCTATACATCAGCTTGTGAATTTCGGGGATGAGATATTTTGATTCTCGTAGAACATGTACTTGATACCAGCATATTGTGTTCAGTGCATTTATATGAATGAAATTCGTTGGATTTATCGGGATCGGTTTATTGTTTTATTGCAATGCATTGGTTCATCGAGATTTTTTATGGATTAATCTGAAATTATAATAGTATAACGTTGTCAACTAACGCTTTTCCAGCTTATTAACTTTTTCGTGTCACGTGTTTAGATTCTTGAAAAACTTTCATCTTCATTCTATTCATACAAGTTGAATGAACTTGAAATATTAAACAACATCATTAGAATCGGTGATTAATTCGCTATAAGTATGGAGAATTTTCAAGTTCTAGGTCAATCTTGAGGGGATTAAACGACGATGTATTTGAAGATACAGTGAATAAACTGTATGCTCAGTGTGGTTACTCTATCACTTTTTTACTACATGTGACGTCACGCTGGCATTCCCCCCACCACTTCGAATCTTAGACCAGTGAGTGATCAACCTTCTGTCTACTAACGTTGGCAAAATAAAACATCTGGTGTGGCGCACTCACACAACTAACTCTCCTCGCCGTTGATCACCTGACGCTAGTGTTCACGCGCATCTCAAGTATATACTATCCTAAGATCTGAGCCAGCTGGTGACAGGACAATAACGCTGGAGACACACGAGGTCTGCTATCTCTTCATAGTGAATGATTTAATAGAATCAACAGTTACCAACAGTTTGCAATAATTGAATAATCACATTTTCTCCAATTTCGAGCTTATTTCCATTTTTAGGTGAAAATGTCACAAAACATTAATTGTAGAGATTTTCATGCTCAATCCTTTCCACTTGAAATTTTTTGTTTAAATTTTATCTGAAGACTGATAATTGGGAATCTAAAATCAAAGCTTGCATAGATGGGGCAAAGCTCCTGAAATTTTTACAGAAATGGGGCTTGTGGCAGTTGATGACTATTATAGGTATACATTTGATCAAAATCGTTGAAGCCGTTTTCGAGAGAAATCGCGAAAAACCCTGTTCTAGACAACATTTTCGCCATTTTAGTCGCCATTGAAATTGTTCATGTCGCATACTTATAGTGTATGTTAGTAACCTTAAGTTCCAATTTCAAGTAGTTCCATTGATTGGGAGACGAGATATCGTGTACACAGACGCACATACACACACACACACACACACCACACACACACACACCACACACACACACACACACACACACACACACACACACACACACACACACACACACACACACACACACACCACACACCACACACACACACACACACACACACACACCACACACACCACACACACACACACACACACACACACACCACACACACACACACACACACACCACACACACACCACACACCACACACACACACACACACACACACACACCACACACACACCACACACACACACACACACACACACACACACCACACACACACACACACACACACAACACACACACACACACACACACACACACACACACACACACACACACACACACACAACACACACACACACACACACACACCACCACACACACACACACAACACACACACACACAACACACACACACACACACACACACACACACACACACACATATACATACACACACACACACACACAGACAATACTCGAGGTAACCACTTTTTTGGACTCAGGGGACCTTTAAACGTATAGAAATTTAGAAATTGGGGTACCTTTTTTTCGGAAAGCAATACTTTTCTTACCTATGATAAAAGGGCAAGGAAAGTAAAACTAGAAAGAAATAGAGACTAGTATTATCATCTTTGGTTTCACTTTGCTTAAGGTTCCATGCATTCACTACATTCTCGCCGAATGTTACACTTTCACCGAGTCGCTCGTCGAATGTTTAAACCTCGCCGAGTCACTCGTCGAATGTTTCACCCTCGCCGAGTCGCTCGACTAATGTTAAACTCTCGCCGAGTCGCTCGACTAATGAATTTCAATAATCGCCCCAGAAGTGTTTATTCCTGTCTGAGCAAGACATTTTGCTTATATGTATTGGAAATATTGACTCCATATAACATTTTTAGTATAGTTATGGTCATGGAGGACATTATTTGAAGAAAACCAACATTTGAATGTTCTAGTATTAGTCCGGGTGCAAATGTCATTCCGTGGTCATTTTTGGGTAACAGCTGTGGAAGATGTCTTAATTTCTTCGTTAGATTGATACCATTTTCAAGTCTGTACCTTCAAGGGGTCATGAGTTACATGGTTTTCTAGTTGTTCAGGTTTGGCATATGGTGGAGAAATGGTGTTTTCCGCTGCAAACAGTAGTTTTTTATCTTTTTCCAATAAC
Source organism: Nilaparvata lugens (assembly GCF_014356525.2). Taxonomy (NCBI): domain Eukaryota; kingdom Metazoa; phylum Arthropoda; class Insecta; order Hemiptera; family Delphacidae; genus Nilaparvata; species Nilaparvata lugens. The sequence continues at coordinate 97,669,348 of NC_052504.1, forward strand.
GCTCCAGCCGTAGAAGATGGACTTACAGCCTTCAACTAGATGTCATTTTGAAGCTTTAGAAATATTCTACAACACTGTGCCAATATTATTAGTGTTTGTTTACTCTGAATATATTTCCAGGGTGATAAACAAATTTTGTTTCTAAAAAATCTTGAAGCATAAGAAATATTCTACAACACTGTGCCAATATTATTGGTGTTTGTTAACTCTGAATATATTTACAGGGTGAAAAATAAAATTTTGTTTCTAAAAAAAATCTGATTTCAAGAGTATGAAGTTATATTCACCATAGTAAAAGTCTTTGGAAATAGATGAATCTTTCGGATATTGTAGTTTGATTATTTTGGAGCTTCCACATGGCTGAATTGATCCGATATCCTCAACATCATTAGAATTACAGACGATTTCTTGAAAATCGACATATTTTTGCCGCCATGTTGTTTTTTTTTTACAATGACAAACATTTTTGGGATTGCCATCTCAGATAATCTCTTTCTACACATCATTACAAAGAGATTGATACCATTCTCAAGTCTGTATCTTCAAGGAGTCATGATTTACACGGTTTTCTAATAATATTGTTGGGATTGGCATTTGATAGAAAAAGCATGTTTTTCACTGCAAGCAGTAGAGAGAAAATCTTCTTCCAATGATGCTACAGCCGTGGAATATGGACTTACAGCCTCCAACTGGATGTCATTTTAAAGCTTTGGAAATATTCTAAAACACGGTATCAATAACACTAGTGTATGTCTACTGCTAATACATTTACAGGGTGGAAAGTGAAATATTGTCCCCGAAAAATATATGTTTCAAGTTTTTGAAGTTGAATAAAACATGAAAAGTGTGGTCAAAGTAAGTCGATTCTCTCAAACATCATAGTTTGGTTAATTCTGAACACTTTGGTAGTAAAACCAATTCGATATTTGCCTGTGATTTCGACTTATCATCATCACGATCTTTATTATGCTAGCCCTAATGATGAAATTGAGACATCTTCCACGTCTGTTACGCAAAATGACGGAGTGCCTTATCATCACGATCTTTATTATGCTAGACCTAATGATGAAATTGAAACATCTTCCACGGCTGTTACCCAAAAATGACGGAGTGCCTTGATTGATTGAGTATTTTATTTATGTAGATTACAATATATACTGGCTTATACACTCATATACAATAGCTCACAATACAGCAAAATTATAGATGAATTTACATAATATAGACTAAGAAAATAATTATTGAACTGTATATGATATGAAAAAGCAATTTGTAATATAATAACTATAGATAATAATCATATTGTTATGCATCTACATAAATTGGCGGAGCTTTGGACATATCAATGTCCATTCTTCGGTAAGAATATTAAAAATATCCTCCCCACTAACTCTCTACCAAAACGTTAATTTCGTTATTTAAACTAAGGATTTATTTATTAATGGGAATATTGTAAAAGTTTTAATCAATATGAATATTAAAGAGGAAAAAAACAGAAAATTGATAAAGTAAAATAATTATATAGGTAGATAAGATCTTGACGGAGATTCATGACATTTGCGACCGGACTATATTCACAGATTATAAGGAAGTATAGGGTAAAGGAGAGAATGACTCTGGGATAGAACGATAGAAGGAAAGAAAGATATTTTTTAAAAGTATTATTCATCGTACATAGTTATGTGTATTGGAAAAAGGATAGCGGGATGTTGAACATCTCTGGGGACTACGTACTTGAAACCAAGTTATGAGTAGCATGGAAATTGGCTGAAAGATATTATAAAACGATAAGCGCAAAATTAACGATGCTCTCAGTCACGTGCTCTAGTGAGACCCTGTCAGCATTAGGTGGATGGAAAGCGATAGTAATATTCACAGTAATAATGACAGTTTGAAGTGAACTCACTAGTCGGTTAGAGGGGATATAACCTCTTCAGAACGTTCTCGATGTTCAACTTTGCACAAAGATCAACAGTAAGTTGAGGTGCACGCTTATCACGTTGGCAATTGCTAATATCGTCAACAATGCCTGGGTTTCTAGACTGCTTGTGACAGTGATGGGACAATATCAGGTCGTCTGGTTCCTTCTATAGAAACGACAAAATGCTTCTGAGCATATGGAGGTATGGAGGTATGGAGGTATGGAGGTATGGAGGTATGGAGGTATGGAGGTATGGAGGCAAGGATAATCTGCCAAAAGGTTACTTGATGAAGAATGAGTTCCCAGATTGTGAGCAGTTACATGGAAGTTTAAATCCTGTATTTCCATCACAGGTTGTTATGCATGCATGATCTGTCAAAAGAGTAATTGTAGAGGAATGAGATCGTTGTAAGGTTACTTTGATATGTCTTGAAAATTGAAAAAATGGTCCCTAGCATTCTGTAGTTCCATTACAGGTTGTAATACATTCATACTCTGCTAGGAGAGTAATTGGAATTGTTGTAAGGTTACTTAATACGTCATCTTGCTTGAAAATTGGGTAGTCCCATGCGAGAAAGATTTATACTGTATCCATTATTTTTCATATTCTGCTTTTGAAAACAACGTGCTCAGAGCATAGAAGTTATCTCACTGCGTGGGAGTTTTTAGTGCACTGGAAATCTTTTCAGCTTCTGTTATGCTTCTGTTGCGTGGCGTAGAACATCAGCTGCTTGTCGTCCACCACTTTGGCATCATCCCCTTCCCCTCCAGGGAAAGCCACCTCCGCCTTCAGCAGAAAGCCGGTTGTCTAGAAAAGGGTCCGTTTTTAAATCCGTTTTGCTTATCTCTTACTTTCAGCAAGGATTATTTTCAATGACAGTGTATGACTGTCGATGATTCCTTTTAAGGCTGTTTGGTACACTCTTTTATTATTTAAATTGGATAATCTTTTTCAATGTAATTGATAAGATCATTATAAGAGTGAGAAAAAGTGGCGACTGGAATTTTCAAGTGGTCTAATAAGCGAGTTATGGGTTGTTGAAGTGCTAACTTTCCAGATTACGTTTTCTTCCCAGATCATAAACGGTTTCGACTATATTATTAGAACATTTGTTAAAAATTCAAAAAATGAATCTCTCCAAACTAAAACATTTTATTCCCCATATCGTTCATAAATAAAAAAGTAACATTTTTTTGTAAATTCGATAACTTGTTTATTTTGGCATGAATCGCGAAAACGCATATTACAACCAAAGACCTTTTAAAGAGATATAGACCCACAATGCCTATGTCTTCCCAATGATAGCTCTTACTTGAAATTGAAGGTATTTTAGCACGAGATATTATATCTATATATTTGTAATATTATAGATTACAAAGGCATTGGTATGTAATAATCTTATAGGTTGCCCCCTCAATGGCCGATTTCAATTCCAAGTACGACACTAGCGCTGCATGTGAGTCTATGCATCTTTAAGGTCTTTGATTAGAACAAAGCCAATGATATACTGAATGTATTAAAAAAAAAAACTCCAATGGAAAATTTGAAACCGTTTATGATCTGGGAAGAAAACGGAATTTAGCACTCCAACAACCCATAACTCGCTTATTAGACCACTTAAAAATTTCAATTGCCACTTTTTCTCACTCTTATAATGATCTTAACAATTATATTGAAAAAGATTATCCAATTTAAATAAAAATAAAATGGTGCACTGAACAGCCTTAAATTTCCCTGATCTGAACAGTGAGTGAATAAATTCATTATTTAATGAATTTCAGTGCTAGTCGTTCTTTCCAATAACAAAAAAGTGAAATATATTGAATTGTTGACAACCGGTTCAACGAACGACTAAGAAACCAGGCATTCATTGACAAAATTTGAACTATTGCACCATCGCTATGTGGGCTTGATCAAATATGATTCTGACCTGATTGATATAATATGACATTATTGTGTCCACAGGTTCAGAGTCTACTTCAAATATGCTCTCTGCCGATGCTGTTCCAACCAATATCCACATGACTTGGAGCTCACCAATGCTGACTGTATCTCCAGGTCACGATCAGGTAATAAAACCGTCCACTTTACTCCATCAAACATTCATCATCAAAATAACGGATAGTAATATTGGCCTGTGCCATCGAAATGATATCAAATCAATAGTCAGGAAAAATACATCCTTCCTCAATTCCAATTATGGAATTTAACTTAATCAACCGTTATTCATATCATATCATCAACAAAATAACGGATAGTATTATTTGTCTGCACTATCGAAATGATATCAAATAAATAGTCAGGAAGAATACATATTTGCTTGAGGGAATTTAAAATATGGAAATTATCCAATGTTATTTCATCATCAATTAATAAAAACAATAAAAAACCTTGTAGTGCCCATTATTATTAAAAACTTTGAAATACAAAGATTTTAAGGTTAAAATTTTAAGGTTTTTATTAATCAATCAATAGTCAGGAAGAATACATATTTGCTTGAAGGGATTTCAAATATGGAAATTATCCAATGTTATTTCATCATCAATTTATAAAAACAATGAAAAACCTTGTAGTGCCCTTTATTATTAAAAACTTTGAAATACAAAGATTTTAAGGTTAAAATTTTAAGGTTTTTATATTATTTTTATTAATTTCTACAAAAGTAGCCCATATAAGGGGAGTGTTTGAACATCAATATATTTCAAGAAACAACCTTGTCAAGGTGCATGGCGATTCTGGTTCATTATATTTGAAGTCAACTATCATTTTTGTAAAGGTGTTTACTTTTAAACTGACATTCATGTTATAACTCATCCATTCATACAATAAGTACATTATCAAAATTAGAATTCCTTCAAATTCAAATTCATTCCTTTCGAATATAAACTTTATCAACTCACAAACCTATGCACGATGATACATAGAAGTATAAATACTTCATAGAAGTATAAAGTATAATACCTATGAACTGAGCATGAACACTTTTTCTATAAGACTGAAGTTAATAATTGAAACTTGATTATTCTCTCTGAATTTTCTCTCATGACACATTTCAATTGACTGTTCCGATAATAAATTAAAGGACCAAATCACAACTTTCTTACATTTTGCAAAATACTCATTATAAATGGAGGTTCATACATTATGAAGTCGCGTAAAAAACTCAGAAAATTCAATTCTCACTCCTCACGTTATGTGTGGAGTAATACACACATAATAAACATTATAAATTAAATATCATTAAACATTATAATTGATTTAAACAATTAAATTAAACATTATAATTAATTATCATTAATTTGAATTGACTTCACAATTCAAATCTAATAAGGGTCAGAATCTTGAAACATTCTGGAATGGCGAAACTAGGGTGTAGCGGAGTAGGTAATAGAGGATGTTCAATTCATGCATACATCTAAATGTGTCTGCTGCATTCTACACAGCTTTTGACGCTCTGGTATGTTCTATGACACATTTCAATACATATGCATTACTTTTCAACACACTCAGCTATCACCTATGATGCGCTCTACCTATGGCGCTCCTCTATATTTTTACCCTAATTCTAAAGAACTAAATACCCTTAAGCTTTGAAGAAATCGTTTTTTTCTGTAAGGATGCCACTAACGACATGACATACATGTATGTACACACATGCTTGTCATACATGTTGTGACATCAGAGAGAGGCTTCGAACAAAAACAGCTGTTCGACAGCAGCTTCTAACATAAAATTAACAACCAATAACAATAAATAATTCACTGGAAAATAACCAACTATGATCAAACAGAAATAAAAATCAATCTTAAACTAAACAGCGAAGAAAAATGAGCATCAAAGATACAAAAACGTGACCTCAAAAACTTTTGTTCCAAGCCTTTCGCTGTGATGACACAAGACGACATTATGTGTAGGCCTACACACATGTTCATCATGCATGTTCTGTCGTTGATGGTCAGACTAATAGGGCAAAACTTGCATTTCCTCTTCCGATGGTTCACTCTAACTCTAATTTCAAACTTTACTCCGTACAAAATTACTTTTGACTTGGATGAATACGCGGCGGAGAGAAATGGAGGGAGATCAGATGATTACAGTGATGGATAAAGTCATAGGTGAAAGCGCAGTTGCCAGTTTAGATGGAGTCAGTCAACTCAATGTTTTGAGGAAGGAAACTTCGTAAGTCTTAAGCTGCGTACACATACTCATGCTTCCAACCCGCACCGAGCACGCTCCTCCCTCGTACCGCCCACGTACCACCATCGCACAGCAATCGCTCCGCCTCCGCTCTCTACTCGCACCGATCATGAACGTTACGGAAGATGGTAGATCTTCTCGCGTTCCCCAGTCGAACCATTGTTGCTCGCCGGTCGATCATCAATCGCTCTGCTGGAGTGACGTTCGGTCTTGGAGCGGAACGAAAGTCTGTACGCACCTTAACATGAGTGATTGAAAATTCAAAACCTTCTAAATTCAAACCATAAATACACAAGCATTGAACATAATATGTCAATATTGAAATTTGGACATGATAGTGAAAAATTGAATGTGAAAGAGGAATTCCAAATATATTTCCATTCTAAACTAAAAATAATATACTAAACATCACCCACATGGAGAATCATAACCCAATTTTCGAAAAAAATTAAAACTAAAAAATCTCAAATAAATCAGTTGATAGATAGGGGCAGCTGCTAGAATAATTCACTCGTGGATTTTATTTAGAATAAAAAACTATTAGTAAACATTTATTTTCATAACCTGACGATGGTCATTGAAACTAGTAGTTATGTTATAATATTTATTCTTGTCTTTTAATATTCTATTAATTTCAAAGGGTACTTTAATTCTACTTTATAAATACAAGAAAGTAGCCCTGATGTCATAAATTTTAAGAAGTATGAGTGCTTGAATTCTCACTGAAAATTAAAGAATGCTGGCCGGTTCAGAACGGAAACATCGCTGCCGCTGTATCCTTACCGCTCTATGCCTTCCCTGTTGCGCATGTCCATCCCAAGTCAAAAGTTATTTTGTACAGCGTATAGGGTTCATGTGACAAAATGATTTTTTCAGGAGGAACGAAGCGTCAAAAGCACTTGCAGCACAAAAGACTGGAAGGCAAGATGTCTCATTTGAGTCTGAACGCGCAGGGTGGGGGAGCAGCTGCCAATGAAAATGCCACCTCAGCAGTTCTCAAGAGAACCGCCAACAGCATCCACATCAACAACTGCAACAACAGTAATAACAATATTGACGTCATCACACGGCAGAATAGTTAGCATTTATCAGCTGCTGTTCCCACGGCAGCTATCGCTTATTAATTTCAATAATCATCGTCATAAATTATCATTATTGAAATGTCGGTGAACCATCTCAGTATTCAGGGTACACTCGAATAGTGAGAGAAACGATTAGATATTGTGATAATGTTTATAGTGAGGTCCACGTTATAATGGCAGTATTTCACTGATATTGGTCCTTTTCTATCATTCAACAAAGCAGATAGCGCTATCAATTTCTAGCTCTGCGATGTTGCCGGGCCGTTTCTCAAAAATGTGAAGATATAGTTATTCAACAGTATATTCATTCAAAATCAAAGGAATCTATCATATAATCATTGAAAAATATAATTTCTTGACGAGTAAAATGATTTATTTTAACAATGAAGAACAGTTAATATTACATCCGATATACCGTGAACAGATTTCTTCTATAGAAGATTTCTTCATATATCTTCTATACGATGGGAATATCTATATCAATTAAATATTCTATATCATAGAGAAACAATAGCGTAAGTAGATATCCCATGGTATAGGGCGTTTATGTCGTAACTTTTACTGTTATCTCAAGCCGATTACTGTCGATTATTGTCGATTTTTACTGTTTTGACCGTGTATGAACGGTACAATATGAGCGACTACCAGTGTCATAAAGCTTCACGGGAAAGAACTACTACGTGGACTATCGGCTTGAGATAGTCGGCTTTATGTCGCAACTTCTACTGTTATCTCAAACTGATAGTCCACATAGTTCTTTCCCGTGAAGCTGTGTGACGCTGGTAGTCTCTCATACTGTGCCGTTCATACACTCTCACCCTAACAAAACAGTAAAAACCGACAGTAATCGATGATAATCGGCTTGAGATAACAGTAAAATTTGCGACATAAACGCCCTATACCATTGGATATCTATTTATGCTATTGTTTCTCTATGTCTATATCTTCTATAGAATGGGGAGGCAAAAAATCGGCAACATTGTCCTCTTATCTTTCGCCACCGCCATTATAACGTGGACCTCACTGTAGTAGATTTTTCTGGCTATTTTCTGAATAATTATTATTTTTCTGAAGGATGTTAAATGTGAGTAGTATTTGAAATACTAAGGATCGATGTATAGTAATTGAGTATAGTGATAAATTATATTTTATTTTCGAAAACTAGAAACGTTATCTAGACTTATTTTAGTTGGAAACTATTGTCTCAAAAGTTCAATCTATTAGATAGTCGAAGTAGATCATTCGATTTGTTTGGCAGAGAGTTGAACCCAAACATTGTACTTTGTTACTATTGATTGTCAAATGTTTAATTAGTTCAGTTCGAATCTGAGAATTTTTCTATGAAACTTACTCAGGTGCAACGCAAATTAATGTACAAACGTCAGACAATATGGTCCACATTCTATCTAGTACTCTTATTGAATTCAATAACTTTTGAAAAGGGGAGGCCAACTACTTTTGAAAATACGTTGAACAACTAGTTGATGCTGCTCATTCTATGAGAGAAATTGAAGCTGTTGTATGAAAACATATAAGTCCTTCAAGAGGAGGAAAGCTACAAGGCGTCAATACATTATAGTAGCTTGATAAATCAAAATAAATCTTATAGCACCCTTTATTCTTAAAAAAAACTTTAAAATAGTTGAACAACTATTAAAATTTTATTTTAGAACCTGAAGATGGTGTAAACCGAAACTAGTTGTTCAACTATTTTTGAGTTTTTTTTTAAGAATGAAGGGTGCTATGTGATTTATTTTGTTTTATTAATTTAAAAGCAGCCCATTTTAATAAGTGTTTTATTATAGTAGCTATATAACATATATTAGACAAATTTGCTACGTTATAAGGATAGGCGCACACCAGTTAGTCAAGACAAGACAAGACATAATCAGTCACCAACTAATCAGCTGATAGTTGCAGTGATAGTAGTTTTAATTTTTCTGCTCAAAAATTTCAAGTTTATTTCAATATTATTGAAACTTTCGGATTGTTTAGTGTTATTTCCGGCTCTTATCAACACTTCGAAATTCAAAATTCATCAGTCATATCTCGAATATGTAGGCTATTCTCTGAGTGTTAATCTTTGGTGAAAACAGAAATTTTAACTTAACCTCACTTTGGACTATTTATGTGCCAAAATCAAGGAATTGAAGAAGTTTTGGGCAATTGCTTGTTTCTCTTTCCAAATATCGTGTTTGTGACTGTTCTAATAAATAAATAAATAAATAAATAAACATGATCAGACACATTTAGTCACAATACTTCACGTCGCAACTCACACTGATTAGTCATCGGAATTAGACATGTCTTAATAAGCAACTATGTGAAGTATTGTGACTAAGTGTGACTAGTCTTGACTAATCGGTGTACGCCCAACCTAAATGCTCGGCTTCAGTGAGGTCCACGTTTTAATGACTGTATTTAATTAACATTAGTGTTAACCCTAAAGAGACACACTGGGGTGTTTCACACCCCGGGGATTTTTTTTCTGTTCTGCAGTTGACAATGTCAAACAGATGGGAATTTTTGCCCAGTCTAAATTAGGTTTGAAGCACTGTCAACTGCTCTCCACCACTTCCAGTCAGTAATAGAATTCTACAAGGTCACCAGCTCATCTTGTTCTTCGTTTGGGGTGTCTAACACCCCAGAGTGTCTTTTACGTAGGACTTTTATCAAATACTTTTTTACATAGATTTACTTGTATTGACCACTACGAATGTGGTATGGGATGATGGATCAGATTGGAATAAATGCTATGATTCTCTACAACTTGAGGTTCAAAACAATAAAATGAAGAGATGTGAGTTTTTGATGAAGTTGTCATTGACAATGATCAAGCCATTCATTCAAACCAGATTAGGAGCTCCAACTTATTGATACAGAGCTTATTGATAAGCGGTGCTTTACTTTCGATTTCTGTATGCACTTGGAACAAAAATGATTGAGGAATGATGAAGTATGGGCTGAGTACTTTTTTTCTCTATATTTTTCAAAGAAACATGCAAAATTGAATTGGGGTGTTCAACACCCCAGTGTGTCTACTGTGTTAGCATAAAGTAAGTGTATCTCTGTATCTTTGTCTTCTATTGGACAAGGCAAATAGCGCTATCCTTTTCTTCTTCCGCATAATTGACAGATCGTTCTCTGACAATGCAGAAAAATGAAGTAAATTAGAAAACAAAAAATATAATCTCAAATATGAAAATTCATTATTCAATCATAGAAAAATATTTTTTTCTCAAAGAATCAAATATTTATGATACTTTAAACGATAATGAACAGTAATAATAGGCCTACATCAGATCCGTATTGGCTATCCTCTATAGAAGAAAGTGCAAGGCAGTTTTCGACAACGCAGTTTTCCTATCTTTCTCCACTGCCATTAAAACGTGGACCTCACTTTAGGTTGTGTTTCCATGGAATGAAGTCTTGTTTATATGGAATTCAATAATGATTTTCAACCATACATTTTTGCTCAACTTAAAATACAAATCATGAAGCTGAGAAATAATATGATGTAGGAATTTGTAAATACCGTACTCTTATTTATTTATCTAAAAAGATTTCATGAGATATCTTAACGAATACATAAAGATCAGACAGAATGATGTTATGTATTTTCTGTCAATATGACACTGACTGTTGATAATATTGATTGAATTATTCAAATTTCAAAGCAGATAATAATATCTAAATTGCAATAGTTCATGTAACAACATCATTGTTAATTGTCTTATTGGAAATTTTTTGGTACTCTTATTTATTTATCCAAAAAGATTTCATGAGATATCTTAACGGATACATAAAGATCAGACAGAATGATGTTATGTATTTTCTGTCAATATGACACTGACTGTTGATAATATTGATTGAATTATTCAACTTTCAAAGCAGATAATATCTAAATTGCAATAGTTCATGTAAGAACATCATTGTTGATTATCTTATTAGTATTGTTTTGGTATAACAATACTGCAAATTATATCTCAAAACATTTTAACTCGTGTATTTCGATTGGCGAATATGTTATCATTGCCAGAGAAATCATGGGTTCATTTCTGTTACTGATAACGATCTCATTATAGATATTATTGAGGAATCATGAGTGATATATGAATCACATATTATTTGCTTCATTGTTCAGTAATATACGATTCATTTTTCTTATTGATCACGTCCTGAAGATAGATATTGTGTTATTATTGCCCGAGAGATCATGAGTTCACTTTTGTTATCGATAACGTTCTCAATATAGATATTATTATTGAGAAATCATGAGTGATATGAGAATCACATGATTTGTCTTTCAGTAATATACTATTCATTTTTTCTTATTGATCACGTTCTGAAGAACGTTGTTATGATGAAGAATACATTATTATGAGAAAGTTATGAGTGATATATTATGAATCACATTTGATTTGTTGTTCAGTAATATATGATTCATTGAAGTTATTGATTACGTTCTGAAGATAGATATCATTATTGATGAATGATGAGTGATATATTAATCACATTTGATTCGCTGTTCAGTAATTATATACTAATCATTTTTCCAAATTTTCATTATTTTTTGTAAAAGCTGCAATATTTCGAAAACAATAGTCTGAAATATTTTCATAGAACTTTGAAAAACAAAATTATTTTGAAAACGTGATGAAGTTTACGAATGCAATATTGTGGAAAAGATATTGTTTTGTCGAGTCTTTATAAAGCTGTAGATTGGAGAGCATTTATTATTTCACTCGCTCTGGAACGTGAGGTACCGTATATGTAGCCATATCTGTTATTATCTGTTATATCTGTTATCTGTTATTATTTGATGCATCTCTTGTTGTGAAAACTTGGAAAACAAAACAATCAAATCCAGCTGAACTAAATCAGAACAACATTGTGATCGTTTGGAGAATAAATATCCATTTTTCAATCAATTTCTATTTTCGTTTATTCTCTAAATTTCCCCGTGTATTGTTTTCACTATAGAAAGATACGTTATAAAGCCAGCACGTTGATTTGTATCCTTTTCTGTTATTACAGGGAGCTTCATCACTTTTCATCTCTGCACCGTTGCCAAGTCGTTTGTAGCTATGATAAAATGTAATGAACCTCAAGAATGGTCAATTTCAAACACGATAAATCATAAGAATTTATTATATAGATGGAATTAAATAATAGAGAATGCATTTATTCAAATGCTAATTTATATATAATTATAATTTAAAGAGAATCCTAAATAAATGCTGCAAATCACCCCGAAGACTTCTGCTACTGCAGACATTGACATCAGGGTTAACAGCTAGATGGAAATTCGATGAGAACTACAGCAGATTTGCAGCATTTATTTAGGACTTCGTTAAATTATAATTATAATTTATTATATTATCTTGATTATATTATACTCTAGATGATTATTCATTTATGAACCAATAATAATCATTTAATATATGAGATCGGATATACCGGGATGCCTCGAATCACAACTATCCAATATAGAAGGCAGTGGAGACAGAGAATCTCTTAATTCCTACCACTTTCACTGTCTCTATAACGTGGGATAATTATAGTGTCAGCATTATGAGCTAGATTAGAAAATGTTGGAAGAAGAAATTTGGGAGCTAAGACGTCCTATCATGTCTACTGACATTATAACGTGGATATGTAGAGAGTTCCACGTTATAATGACAGTGTTTGATTAGCATTGATGTTGCTATCATAACGTCTCCTCACTATAGAATGAAATCGAGAAAAGCTTCCAAATCTCGATTGTTGGTATTTGAGGTCCGGTATCAGTTATCCTCCATCGAAGGCAGTAATAAGACACAGAATGAAATCAAATCAAATTGGTTTTTATTATAAAAAGACAGCATTAAATCAAATCAAATTGGTTTTTATTATACAAGATTTCAGGGTACAAAAACAGAATTAAATCAAATCAAATTGGTTTTTATTATACATGATTTCAGGGTTCAAAAACAGAATTAAATCAAATCAAATTGGTTTTTATTATACATGATTTCAGGGTAAAAAAACATAATTAAATCAAATCAAATTGGTTTTTATTATACATGATTTCAGGGTACAAAAACAGAATTAAATCAAATCAAATTGGTTTTCATTATACATGATTTCAGGGTACAAAAACAGAATTAAATCAAATCAAATTGGTTTTTATTATCATGATTTCAGGGTACAAATATTCAAATCATACAACAACGTTACATCTTCTGCAACCAAACAATCATAAATAAAACTTACAGTTGAACTAAAAAATTTATCATTATAACTAATCTAATTGCTTTTATATAGTAGCTACAGAAAATACAACATTGTATTTTAAAGAACCTCATGAAAACTCTCCACAAAGGCAAAGCCTGTGTGTGGAAGAGGGTCTTGGCGATGATTGGCTAACGTCGGACTGTCCCCATACTTGCATCTATCACATTCTTGGGTAAACCAGGTATTAATATCAGAGAAAATGTGAAGTTTCAAGGATTTTAAGTATGATAGATGTAAACATTCAGAGTTAGATTTGGACTATCATTACACGACATTTGCTTTATTTATACAATGAATGAATTGTCACTTCTATATTTGTCCTCCCAATCTCTTTTAACCAGTCATTAACATTTTCTTATAAATATATTTGGATTTACCTTCGGTATTACGTAGATTTTCAGGCAGATTTCTATACAGAGTGTATGCTATATAATAAGTATTTGTAGTGGAATGAGTTTTGACTAGCCTTGGAACTTGGATTCCTATTGCTTCTGACGAACGAGTTCGATAGCTGTGCTCAGTTTTCTTTAACATATCTTTATGATTTTTGTACATGTATAACCAAATATTTCTTACATAATAGTAGCACATCGTAAATCTGTTGTTAAAGGGATATTGGAACATCTCAAAAGCCCTTCGATTTTTATGGGTTAGTATTATGTAATAGTATCCTACATTACTTATATTAGAAATTCTAACTTTAGCTAGCACGCCTTATACTTGAAACATTGAATTCTTCAAAAATTTCGTCAGTAGGAGTGCGTATACGTTTTCTTAATGCTGTTTTAATAATAGATTTCTGTGCAACTTCAAAGGGTTGTAGTAATGTATTATAGGCATATATTTCTTACATAAATTTGCCTTATACTTAAAAAATTGAATTCTTCAAAAATTTCATCAGTAGGAGTGCGTATGCGTTTTCTTAATGCTGTTTAAATAATAGATTTCTGTGTAACTTCCAAGGGTTGTAGTAATGTTTTATAGGCATCCCCTTAAGCTAAAATTCCCACTTCGATATGTGACTGGACATAAGAAAAATAAATATTTCGTAGCTCTTTTAGTGATTTTGTTAAATTGGTAAAAAACGTGAATAGCTTTGCGAATTTCACTTTTCAAGAATGCAATGTGAGCCGACCAATTCAAATTCTCATCTATCATTATTCCTAAATATTTATAAGCTACTACACTCTCAATCGAGATCTTAAACTCTCAATCTTATTAGCAAAAACTCTCAATCTTATTACAGTATATATTGTAATCTACATAAATAAAGTACTCAATCGATTCTCAATCGGCATGGCTGCTCTACTATCTTTCTCCACTGCCATTGTAACGTGGACTCCACTATAGAATAAAATCGAGAAAATCTTCCAAATCTCAATTGTTTGAGGTTCATAGGTTTGAGGTTTATAGGTTCAAGATATAGAGAGTATTCTTTCCGGTAGTCGGGGTTGGAAAGCATCTGGCGGAGTGTTGATCCGCAACAAATGCGTTCCTTGAACTGTGAATAAAGTTTTGGAGGCCTTTAGCTCGCTTCTGAATAATAGCAGGCTGCTGTCAAGCACAGAGAATTTCTTCAGCTGAAGTGAGGTTGCATCAATCATGTGAATATTGAACGTAGGCTCCGAGCAAAAGCTGGCAGCTCTTATTTCAGATGTACACTTGAAAAGGAAAAAGCATCCATTGTTGAAATTATTCAACACTTTTTGAATGGCTAACATATAAACAAATACTAGCCGTCAGGCTGCATTTTACATTTGAGCATTTTTACTTTCCTTGCCCTATTACCATAGGTAAGGAAAGTATTGCTTTCCAAAAAAAATTAAGGTACCCCAATTTCTGAATTTCTATACGTTTTAAGGTCCCCTGAGTCCAAAAAAGTGGTTTTTGGGTAATGGTCTGTATGTGTGTGTGTGTGTGGTGTGTGTGTGTGTGTGTGTGTGTGTGTGTGTGTGTGTGTGTATGAGTGTATGTGCGTCTATGTACACGATATCTCATCTCCCAATTAACGGAATGACTTGAAATTTGGAACTTGAGGTCCTTACAATATAAGGATCCGACACTAACAATTTCGATCAAATTCAATTAAAGATGGCGGCTAAAATGGCGAAAATGTTGTCAAAAACAGGGTCTTTCGCGATTTTCTCGGAAACGGCTCCGACGATTTTGATCAAATTTATACCTAAAATAGTCATTGATAAGCTATATCAACTGCCACAAGTCCTATATCTGTAAAAATTTCAGGAGCTCCGCCCCATCTATGCAAAGTTTGATTTTAGATTTCCAATTATAAGATCTCAGATATAATCGTAGATATAATTGTAGAGAAACGCAAATTGGTCAGTACATTACTTCTCTCATTTTTTCGGAAGAAATAATATCATTGTCAACAACACCTTCTTATTCTTCTTGATGCGAGGAATCCGAATCTGCGAGTGGATTAGTAAAATAATGTCTCTTCGTTCAGGAGATTTGACCCCATCAATATTGTAGAGAAACGCAAATTGGTCAGTACATTACGTCTCTCAAAAAAAATTCACAAAATTCAAGAATGTGTTTTTGACAATGATATTATTTCTTCGGAAAAATGAGAGAAGTAATGTAATGACCAATTTGCGTTTCTCTACAATATTGAAGGGGTCATATCTCCTGAAAGGAAAGGGTTTTGACTAATCCGTTTGCAGTTTCGGATTTCTGGCATCGAGGTCCATAAGAGGATATGATTGATAATTATTTTATTTTTCCCGAAAAAATGAGAAAAATAATGAACTGACCAATTTGTGTTTCTCGATAAGTTATATTTAAGGAGTCATATTTCCTGAACGGTAAAGAATTTTGTGAATAAAGAATTTTGAACACCTTCTTATGCTTCTTGATGCGAGGAATCCGAATCTGGAAACGGATTTGCGAAATTCTTTGTCGTTCAGGAGATATGATCCCTTGAATATGTCGAGAAAGGTGAATTGGTCATTACATTATCTTTGTCATTTTTGCGAGGAAGATAATAGCATTATCAACTACGCCTCCTTATGGTCGTCGATGCGAGGAATCAGATTCTGCAAACGAATCAGCAAAATTCTTTCCTGTTCAGGAGAAATGACCCCTTAAATAAAGTGAAAAATGCAAATTGGTCAGTACATTATTTTTCTCATTCTTTTGGGAAAGATAATAGCATTCTCAACTATGCCTTCTCATGTTCCACGATGCGAGGAATCCGAATCTGCAAACGGATAAGCAAAATTCAATCACGTTATGAGATATGACTCCTTAAATATAGTGAAAAATGCAAATTGGTCAGTTCATTATTTTTCTCATTTTTCGGGGAAAATAATCACATTATCAACTATGCCTTCTTATGCTCCTCGATGCGAGGAGTCCGAATCTGCAAACGAATTAACTAAATTCTTTCTCATTCAGGAAATATGACCCCTCAAATATAGTGAAAAACGCAAATTGGTCAGTACATCATTTTTTCAAGATAAATGATATCATTATCAACTTTGCCTCTTATGCTTATTGATGCTAGGAATCCGAATATGTACCCGTATTGGCGGAATTCTTCCCTGTTCAGGAAATATGACCACTCATGGACTACATTATTCTTGAGCACAGTTGTTGAGGTCATGATCTTGGCCACTTCAACCTCCTGGAATCTGTTTCATCCCATGAAGCAAACTGTTCTGATATTATGTTGTTCGAAGTTTTCCTGGGTGGAGTCCTAGTGTATCATTTTGGAGAGCTGTATCATTTTATATTCACTGTTTAGAAGAATGGAAATGAGAGAATTTATTCCGATCCGCAAACATAAAATTTCATAGTCTGCGTGGTGAGCATGTTGCATAAACTGATTCTTGCTGATTTTAAATCATTGCGATGTAGCTTGCTGTGCAGTATCTGTAACAGATTATGTTCGTTCAATCAGAGAGAATACTCGTTAGATTTGTTCGTTTGTCTCTGGTTTTATGTTATTGCTCAAGGCAAACGATTGTGCTCGAAACTTTCGCATTGGAGATGAACATGTCGCGAAATATATTATATCGAGTTTTGATATATGTGAAGTTTGCAAGTTGAGTGTTCTGTCTACAATAAACTTGGTTCAAACCAGTGTAATTCTGAACTTGGTCAACGGTACTGGGTTTTGAATAAATATCATGACTCTCCGTAAGAGATAAATTCAGTCATCTCGATGTGAAATCTACACTGATAACTTTCATCATAAAACTAATCCATATTAATGTGAATTTAACAAAGCTGGGAATGTAGATTCCAATGATCATAATTCGGACCTGGAATATGTATGTGTATATTTGCAACTCCATTATTTGTTGTCGCAACAAATTGCCGAAAATGGAGAAGCATTTTTGTTCATCATCGTTCTTTTATTTCAAAAAAGAGCAATTTGGAGTTTCGGAAAAAATATATTATTTCAACTGCATTCTGAGTGAATATTTATGGATCCGAGATTGTCTTAGACAAAAAAGTTATAGGGACAGTAACTATGATATACCTAATCAATTAGCTTTCAGTGTTAAATATAGTTGATAGATCTCCTTTCCTATTCATCATTAGGCCTTCTCATTATATTGAACCTAATACGTTTGTAGTATTTCATAAAGGTCTTCTCTGATTGGTTCACGTGGAATAAATTAAATTAAAGACGGTGAAAACCGCCATGACGGTGATTATTTGGTGAAAACCGTCATTAATAGATGTACTGTATCAGGACCTCCTGTTTAGGAGGTCCTGATTGTATCTTATATAATAGATATAATAATAAAGCCAACCACTTTCAACTCAGATTATATGCTCTTATAAAACTCTTCCATACCCTTTGTGAACTATATTGTAGAATCGAATGAGAAAAACTTTAACTATCCTAATCCACTTGCTAATTTTTATTACAATAATTTATTGAAGCAATTTGACATACCGTACTGGGTTTGGTTGTTACATTGTCTCTACTGAGCTACAATAATAAAAAAATAGATTATTGCTGTACACTTACATTGGCGATTGACAAAGTCACAGAAGGAAACAAAATCACCAAATGCATTTATTCAAATACTATCAAAAAATACATTCAAACAATAAAGAATGGTCTTGCAACAAGCCAATTAAGTAGTACTTTCTTGAATTAGCACAAAATTTCTTTGATCTTTATAGGCAACTTATAATAAGTTCCTAGTCCTATGCTGTCATAATACTGCATGCTTGTGGAAAGACTGATAAAGACATAATTGTATGTCAATGGAAATTTGATCTTCATACTCTGTATCATGAGCATAAATTTGCATCTTGTCTTCAAATAAGACATGTTGTTCATTGTATCTATTAAACGAGCAACTTCTGTTTATATGTTTAGATGTTTAGATGTTTGTATTTCACCGGATTTCGAAAACGGCTCTAACGATTATCACGAAATTCAAAACATATTAGATTTATAATATAAAGATTCGATTGCACTAGGTATCATCCCTGGGAAAACTAGCTGAAGGACATTGAATGGATAATCATTATTCATCCTCGGAAAAGCAGCTGATAATAATTATTTCGTCGTCTGTTGGTGATGGAAGTGAGTGAGCGAGTTCATGTGTGTGGGACTGTGTCAAAATTATGACTCAGCTGTTGAACTTTTGCAATCATTCAATCAGGTACTTGGTGCCGGTTGCGAAAAATCCGGGCTATTTTCAATCCTGATTAATTCCAGTAGATCCATCTTTTTGAAATGGTCTTCTCTGATTCGGTTCACGTGAAACTAATCAGGATTAAAATATAACCGGCTTTTTTGCAACCGGGCCTTTGTGAGGGAAATTTTTGCATTCCTTTGGGAATTAATCTCAATTTACTGTGATCAGATAGAACATTTCTGTATGAATGTTATTATAATTTCTTCTTTCGTTATAAATGTTTTATGCTTTTGTACTCCAGAGCGAAGCTCGGTCCCCGATATTGAAGAGTTACATGTAAATATACAATTTTATGACTGCCAGAAAACTGAAATCAGCAATCAATCCTGCTCAGAGAGCAGCATTATACATTTCTAGTGAACATTGAGAAGCAGAATATATTGTGTGAGTGAAGCCTCACGATTGGCTCTTAGCTGTTTACCAATGAAGACTGAACTCGACTGTGATTGGCCAAGAATGGACTCGCTCAAGAATACAGCTCAACCATGATTGGTGAGCAGTTATTGACCAATCGTAGGACTCACTGCTCAATGTTTAAAATCTTCCAGTTCACTAGAGATTCGAGTCTAACGGCTTCACCTGCTCTATATACCTGCGCTATTAGCTGCTTTTTGTGAAGTTCTCAGTTTTCTATTTCGGACTATGTGTAACCTTATCTAAATTTGGGAGAGGAATAGCACAAGGTTACCCTATTTCTCCTCTCCCTATAATTTTTATGATGTACTTATTGTATGAATCAATAAAGATTAAAGTTTACCAGATATTAATAATGATGTAACAAACGAAAATAATACCTCGAATTGCCCCAATAATAAAGTAGATTCGATAATTTCGAGTCGTTTTCATACAACTTGGATATCTACCACAAGCTTACTCAATAACACAGCACGGGAATATATTCAAAAATCATAATGATTGGTTCGGATATAAAGTGAAAGCTCTATTAATAGAGCTAAGGATTTGTTTCTGGAAGTATTGACCGATGGATAACCGTCTACATTTGAAATTCTTTTTTTTTTTGTTTTTGAGTGAAAATGAACTTCATGAAATAACCCTATTTCGGACTTTTAGAATGTTATCTTAATTTGCGAGAGAAATAGTACAAGGAGTTCCTTAGTTTTTCTCTCCCAGTCAGTGTTTTCTTGTAAAAATAATAATGAATAAATAAATTTTGCAGTAGCAAAAGTCCTTGTTCTATTAAATAAACAATGAAAGTTCTATTAATAGAGCTAAATTTAGTTATAAATTTTATAGATCTATTATAACCTCCATTGGATTTTGAAATTGATTATTCCAATATGCAATTGAAATTGGATATAGTTCATTTCATTTAATTTTAACTCAATTGGATTGACTGAATATAATTTTATATAAAAGTGAATGTTTGTGTGGTTGTTTGTTTGTTTGTTTGTTCCCTATAGCTTCAAAAACTACTTCACAGAACAGCATGAAACTTTGGGAATATGTTATGTGAATATTGGGGATGGTTTCTGACCAGAAATTTTAATAGGAGGCTAATAATTAAATAATTAATAATAATAATAATTATTATTATTATTTATTAATCCATCTTACAAACCTATGTTTTCGAAATTTTCGGCAGAGCGGCTACCAGTGAAAGTTCTGATTTAGTGATGATCAAGTGATGATGATTTAATGATAAAAGTGATGATTTAGCATCTAAAGTTACTAGCTGTATAATAAACACGTCACCCTGTGAAAATTATTATTTAATAATTATTTACTATTAATATATTAATATATTATTAATATAATTATTTGTATAAAAATACAATTATTTAATAATTGTGTACTGGTGTGTACTGGTGGAGTTGATTGGTACCATCTGTAGATAATCGTTCCTTGGAAGACCTATACAAATAATTATCACTCCACTATCATTGAGAAACTGGGAAATTTTAGGAAAAAATCATTCATCTCATGGAATAGAGTTGTTCATATTGCATTCATCAATTACTGTAGAATGACAGACTTAATAAGTTTTTTTCCGAATTTAGCTTAGCTTATATTCATCCTGGAATGGAAGATGGGAAGAATCGGTGTCATTCATCGTACATCGCATATTTCCTGCACTATCTTTTCACAATCAACAACTATGAAACATTAAATTCATCTTTGAAACACTGATTCAACCTATCTATTTTTTTTAATTCAACACTTTACTGATAGATATTACTACCAATTGATTGAGAAGAATATGTTCTCGGAATAATGAATGCTGCATGACTAAGCACATAGGAAGTCCGTATGTAAGTGAAAATATTGATTGTCAGATAAATTTCATGATTCACCAAATAAAGTCAAATGTAACATGAGATACATTGACTTTTTGGCGGTACGAAATTCGTCGGGTAAGCAAGTTTCTAATAATTCTTCTTTATGTACATAGAATCTGTTATACAATGCATTTCCCTTACAATGATGAAAAATCTGGTGTGGCGCACTCACACAACTTTCCTTGCCGTTATGAAAATTGGTCACCTGACGCTAGTGTTCCCGCGCATCTCAAAGCTACTATTCAAAGATTTTAGTCAGCTGGTGAAGACACACATGAGGTCTGCTATCTCTTCATAGTGAATGATTCAATAGAATCAACAATAATTTTGCAATTGAATAATCATATTTTCTCGAATTTAAAGCTTATTTTCAATTTTAGGTGAAAATGTTACTGAACATTAATTGTAGAGATTTTTATGCTCAATCTACTTCACTTGATTTTTTTTGTTTAAATTGTATCTGAAGCCTGATAATTGGGAATCTAAAATCGAACTTTGCATTGATGGGGCGGAGCTCCTGAAATTTTTACAGATATGAGACTTGTGGCAGTTGGTAGTACTTATCAATGACTATTTTAGGTATAAGTTTGATCAAAATTGTTGGAGCCGTTTTCGAGAAAATCGCGAAAAACCCTGTTTTTGACAAAATAGCCGCCATCTTGAATTGGATTTTTCCGAAATTGTTCGTGTCGGATCCTTATAAGGGAAGGACCTTAAGTTCCAAATTTCAAGTCATTCTGTTAATTGGGAGATGAGATATCGTGTACACAGACGCACATACACTCATACACACACACACACACACACACACATACAGACCAATATCCAAAAACCTCTTTTTTGGACTCAGGGGACCTTGAAACGTATAGAAATTTAGAAATTGGGGTACCTTTTTTTTCGGAAAGCAATACTTTCCTTACCTATGGTAATAGGGCAAGGAAAGTAAAAAGTTGTAAAACAATGTACGTTATATATGAGCTCTTCAATTCTTCCACATTGAAGAATCTTTCGTATACAATGCATTCCCTTTATAAAGATGAGAAAGTTTTAAAACAGTGTATCACTATGAGCTCTAATCAGGGTGTATGTGGATTAACAAGTTCCACCAGAATCCTTGAACTTTCTCCCTCAACTCTTCGAATAGTTTGTATTGTGAGTACCGGTAACTCAACTTGCATGCATAAATATCAAGCATGCACCTCGAGCACCTTGAGTCTCCATTTTCAATTATTTTGAATGAGCTCTTCAGTTGATATGCAAATACTGGTTCAAAAGCAAGATCATCCACAATCTTCACTCAAATACCGTCTCTCATCTCCTTCTAATCCAGGTCCAAGTTTCTCTTCGCGCCAGATATTCCATTCTCCTGAATAAGATTTAAATTATTTATCTTTATCTTCACCCTGAGCTTTATATTTATCTTTATCTCTATTTAAGTCTGTACAAATCTACACATGTGTTGTTGACAAGGATGTTATGCCACGATCATGTTAACATTACATTAAATTCTTGAAATAAATAAATTTGTTTCGAGGGATCAACAATAAATCCCGGAGCATGTTTTTCTCGTTTTGTGAATCATCCTGTTGAATGTTCCCTTCGCCGTACGAAACAGGGAACATTATAACTGTAGCGTGATTTTTCCCTGTTTTCCACTGCATGTTTTAATGAAGTGTAATGTGAGATCCCAAGAGACGTTCTGGAAATATTTTGTCGGATGCCTTTGACTGGACCTGGAATATTTTTTTTGTTTTTCCAACACAAGAAACAGTCATCCATCAATGTGACTTAACTGTCATTTCAAAGATTTCTCTATGAAATGTGAAATGGTGCTGTATTATCGTCTTATTGACCGAGCGAAGTGAGGTCTAAGATTCAAGTCGACGGTTTGGCATTTCTCTTAATGTTTAAATGTTTGAATGTTTATATGTTGCGCATTTACGGCGAAACGCGGTAATAGATTTCCATGAAATTTTACAGGTATGTTCCTTTTTTAATTGCGCGTCGACGTATATACAAGGTTTTTGGAAATTTTGAATTTCAAGGATAATTTATGGAGGGGAAAAAAGCCTCCCTCATACGCCAATATTAGAGTGAAAATCAGACTATAGAATATTATCCATCATAAATCAGCTGACAAGTAATTGACAGATCACATGAGATGTGAGGAGAAACCAGTCTATTGCTGTATTTCCATAAGGTCTTTAGTTTCAATCATGTTAATAAAACAAATAAAAGCAGCCCATTTCAATAAGTGTTTTATTTCAATCAGGTACTTGTGGATGAGAATACTGCGTCAGGTCTACTGCTCACAGAACTACTAGTTATTTTAAAAATAAATATTGGTGGGGAGGTTCACTCGGAGAGTATAAAATGTATTTACATTTGCACATAGATTTCTGGACGTATGATTTTTTTGTCGTCCTCATGAATCCTACCAGATTAAACGGTACTTGACAAACATATTATTAATCTGTTTGACATCATCTGTTTAATTTTATAAAATGCAAAAGGAAGCAAAAAATCGTACGTCCGAAAATCGATGTGTATGTAACTATGCCCTATGGGCATAGAGAAACAATGGCGTAAGTAGATATAGTTAGGTATAAGTAATGTGACCATTTATTTTTCGACTCAAAACGGGACACAGGTTTATGATTATGAGTCACTAAGAAACACGTTTTAAAAATTATTTATTCATAAACAGTTAGCTTAAAACTTACAAATTAAAAAATATATATACATTAACATACCCAAAACTTTAGTTATATTTTATATTTATCAGAAGAACAAATTTGCTTTAGTATAGCTGGTGATGATTTCAAGTAAGTATGAAACTCTTGGCACGTTTTTTTATATTCACCTTAATTATCAACATTGACTTTAGAACTGAAATTTGTAACTGGGTCTTCTCTGATGACCACAATTTGTTCATCAAAGAAAATACTCTTTCTACTGGAGCATTTGTAGCAGGCAAACATAAAATATATTCAATTAAAATAGAAAAGTTTTCATGCTGAAGATTGTTGGCTTGAAAGTGTTTGAATACTTCCACCCAACGAGTTTCCGTGGAAACATTTAGATTGTTCCATTCAGTTACTTTCTGCGATGTAATGTACTTACAAATTAACGAAAATTCGACAAAAACTTCTGCATCTTTATTACAGTTGATATATTCCTTTTCAATTAATATATCCACAGATTTTTGAACCTCTTCCCATGCAGGGACCTTTTTTAAATCTGCCCAATAAAATATCTCCATTTCTTTGGTGAGAAAGCAAGTCCACTGTTCCAGATATTCTCGGCTTGTTTGATAGAATTCTGTAGCCACCCTTTTCACAAACTCTTCATCTATGTCATTATTATTATCTTTCAATTTTACAATCAATTGACGGACCGTAATGGAAGAAACTGATTGGTCTGTTTCTGAGTCAAATTGTCTTCAAGTTGATTGATTTCTTTTGCAGCTTCAATTGCCGAAACAGTCTGACCTTCCAGTTTCACTACAGCTTGGTGAAAACTTGCTGACTGAGCATGTAAAAAATAAAGCCACAATTCGGATGTGGGATTTTCAAAAAAGTTTTTTAGTAACAGGGGACATTTTTCAATACTCAAAAAGTAGTTTTTCAATGGCTGATACATTTTAAAACCCTTTCCAAGGCAGGCATAAGAGCAAGCCATCTAGTCTTGCCATAGCCAAGCATTTGTTGATATTCTGTTTCAGTTTCGGCGCAAAACTCTTTTAGAGCTTCAACTCGAACTGTGTAAATATAAAAAAATGAATAAATCTTCACATAATGCTTTCATAATCTAAGGGTAGCCTGTCTGCTGCGGATTTTATTGCATTGTGAATCACATGGGCTCCACAACCAATACCTATCAATGGCTTTTTCAGTGATGATTGTAATTTTGTTAAAACATTGTTAGTTCCTCGCCTAGCTGCACCTCCGAAATTGACATTGGCATTATCTCCACAAAATGCTACGACTTTTGATTTCAAATTGTTATCTGTCAACACTTCATTTAAATAATCAACAATGATCTCAGAAGACTCACCTGGCTGGTCTTGAAGATCTAAAATTTTTACTTGCACACCTACGTAAGGTTGAAAAAGTCGCACTAGAATAGGATATATTTTCTTGTTACCGTGGTTTGAAGCGTCGTTTAGTATTGTAATACAATTGGACTTATCAAGATCATCTTTTAGACATTTAGACATTAAGTCTTTCACTGCTGTAGGAGCCAACACATTTACTACAATAGCTTCTGATTTTGTACGCGCGCACGTAAATTTGGGTTCAAAACATGATTGCATTAATTTTGATGCACAATCATTTGAGCGAAAACTGTGGTTTTCTTGTATGGTGTGATAAGCCCAGACACCTTCTGCTGCGGCAATATCCAAATCCTTTGAAGTCGGTGCGTCCGATTTCTTGAAGAAGTTCAACATTGAAGAACTCGAAGCGGCAGCACGATCAGCATTTTTATGTTTTTCGGATTTCAAATGCTGTTCAATATCACTGGCACCACCGTGGGAAATGCTAAATTCTGTGCGACACTTGTCACATCTCACATTGGAGGAAGTATTTAATTGTTTGATGGAAGGATATTTTCCTTGCAAGTTAACATTGAACGTACACTTACGTTTCGGCATTTTAACTTATGATTCCATAACATGAAAGTTAAACAACAACAAAACAAATATCGGAAAATGGGTTGAACTTCTATTTGGGTTGAACGACTATTGAAATGTTCTTGCTGTTTCAAAAACGGGACAATTTTGCGTCCCAGAGTTCATTCCGGGGACACCGGGACAAATAACTCTAAAAAGGGACTGTCCCGTTCAAAACGGGACGTCTGGTCACATTAGGTATAAGGCGTTTATGTTGCAACTTTTACTGTCAAGCGACTGTTAATCTCAAGCCGATTACTGTCGATTATTGTCGATTTTTACTGTTTTGTTGGTGTGAGAGTGTATGAACTACGAGCGTCACACAGCTTCACGGGAGAGAACTATCGGCTTGAGATAACAGTAAAAGTTGCGACATGAACGTCCTATACCATGGAATATCTACTTAGGCTATTGTTCTCTATGCTATGGGTCACTAGGATTACTCCAAAGTCTTCAATTTCTGATGAATCTTCTGGCGAAAAAAACTTACAAAGAATAAACTTATTGTTGATTTGTCTCAACTTTCTCATCTTTTGTATTGCCAAATAATTTCTAATGAATCTCATGAGTTTTTAATTAATTTTGATGAATTCATGTTGGATCGCATAAAACGGGATCAAACATCATGAATCATGTTTACATAATTAACTAGCCGTCAGGCTCGCTTCGCTCGCCTTATCTGTCTATCCAGGGGGCTCGGCCCCCAAGAATGAGATCAGCAGGCTCGCTTCGCTCGCCTGCATTTTTCATTTGAGCATTTTCATCATGTTAGGACGATCCAGTCGGGGATCCAGACTAAACGTCTGGCTAAACGGATATGGCAAGCGAAGCGAGCTTTACGGCTAGTAATATAATATTCCCAGGAATAGCTCTGATTGAAATAGCAGTGCCCAATCGATTTTTCCGCGATAAATGCATTTCAATCTTCAACTTGGTGCCAACCTAACAAAGTCAACTCAACTTTATGCCAACCTGACAAAATTAATTATTTAGTTACCAGTTAACAACTGTTTCGAAGAGGTACTCTCTCTAGATTGTAGTTCTATGATAATATATGCTATGGACATTTTTCAATTATAATTAAGAGATTGGAATAAGAAGGATATTCATGCTAAAAGACGAACTTTAAACCCTTAAAAACCACCCTTTGAGTTAAAATATTGCCAAAAGATTTCTTAGTGCGCCTCTAAAGGCCAACTGAACATACCTACCAAATTTGAACGTTTTAGTCCGGTAGATTTTTAGTTCTGCGAGTGAGTGAGTCAGTCAGTAAGTGAGTGCCATTTCGCTTTTATATATATAGACATCAGTTCATTTATTATCTCTCATACAATATGTTCATATAATGTTCATATGTGTATGATTTTATGCCCTATCGGTAATGACACCATAGATGTTGAAAGATGTTTGTGTTTTTTCTCCAAATGAATTTGTGATATTCGACTACATCCATGTTTATTATTATTATCATGGATTAGTTGATCTGCTCACTTCTCAGCATATGCGTTATTCAGAATCAATCGAGAATTGACTGAGCTCGGTATTAAATTTATCCAACAGAGTAGGCTATTCACAAAAAATTCCACTTTGAATTTGTGTCTACATCATCTTATCATTCTCACAATCAGTTCTTGTAACGGTTGATATGTTTTTGAATATAAGTATAAATTTTGATAACTTTGAGCAATGATACCTCTAATGAGTTGGAAGAACACATCATCTGACCATTTCATCAGACCAATTCATCTGATCTATTCATCAGACCAGCTATTCAATGAGTTTGACGTGATGGATCCAAGACAGCTTTACTCCAAGGAGATACTATGCAGATTACACAAGAACCCAACAACATTTCAAACCAGAAACCACAACCACTAAACCAGATACAGGAATCTTCTCATCATCAGTGTTGCAAGAAGGCAAATTAATCATTTAGCACTAAAATTGTATAATCTACTTCCTGCTAACTTTAAACAGATTAATCATCCTAGGAAGTTCAAAACAATAGTGCACAATTGGTTGATGAGCAAAGGAAGACAGAACATAGAAAACATTATTCCAAACAAAAACTAACCACCTAATGACTTACAAAACACTAGGTAAATTATAATACGCACAAAAAGAACCTACCGTACTCTAGAGCATGTTACGCCATAGTGGAGTAGGTCAATTTCCAGACAGAAAAAACTAAACAAGTAGAGGACACATTATAAGAATTTTTGTAACCAACTTCTTCTTCTTCTTCCTCGATGGCGCTACAGCCCAAATCGAGCCCTGGCCTCCTCAATACTGCGCCTCCATCCATCACGATCTCTTGCCTTCATTCTCCAATTCCTGATGGGAAGAAGTTCTGAAGCATCCTTTGAGATCCCATCCACCCATCTCAGTCTTGGCTTTCCCACCGGTCTTCTGCCTCCCGGTTGTCCCATACATATTTTCTGGGGAACCGAGTGTCTGGCATCCGCTCCACATGCCCTGCCCATCTTAAGCGGCTCAGTCTGACATATACAGACAGGGCGGCTCTTTATAAAGTGCAGCTGATTCATTGTTGTTTCTTTTGTAACCAACTATTGTTTGTAATTGTAATTTATCTAATATTTTGTGTAATTGATGTTGTAGTTTTAGTTTTTTGGGTAATGAAAATTTATTAATTTATTTATCTATAGGGGACTCCAGAACAAACTCACTAATGGGCGAGAGTAGGCTAGACGACTAGCTAAGCTTTAAAGGGCAGGTCACACCGAGCTCGCGTCCGCGGCGGTAGCGAAGTCAAAAAACTCGCCTTACTATCTAGTAGCAGAAGTGTTCGACAATGGATATGACGCTAAATTTTAGCGACCAAAAATCACTTCGTAATAATGTACCGTGGTTAGAGGACAGTAGCTCCGATCCCATATTATGGGTCGTTTCCTTACTTCTTCAATTAGGATCTCTATTGAAGCAATAGTTGATTAAGAATAGATGAAAATTGAAGAAATATAATTAAATAATTTAAATAAAATGATGAACAACGAAAATGACAATGCAACAACGGAAGACAATGCAAATGACAATAGCTCAATTCCGACTGCAACACAAAATGTTGCGTCGCTGTAGGCATGCAAATAATGACTCATTGTCACGTGTGAGTCTCGGTATTCTGCGCATGCGCTACCGATGGCGAAGTTCTGGAGTTCGCTTCCCATGTTATTAGATTGGCCACGTCAGACCGAGCTCACTACAGCTAGCGGTACTCCCACTAGGAGACGTTTCAAAAGTTCGCCTGGCTCGCGAAGTGAAACTACCGCCGAGGTACTACCTCCGCGGTAGCGAGCTCGGTGTGACCTGCACAACTTAATAACATAGTAGACAGTTTAGAGCAAGACACTGGTACAGTACTGCACGAGACGAAGTACAGCACTCTGGTTGCCGGCCTTCCACCACTTCTAGAGAACCAGCCTCAAAGAAAACAAGAACAAAACCAAACTACCGCTGGCGGACGTTTTTTGGTGTGAACTGCTTCCAGAAAAACTACCTCCGCGGGAGCGAGCTCGCTACCGCTAGCAGACGTTGGTGTGACGACCGCTTAATGGCATGTAGATACTAGCCTCTCATACAAAAACTTGAAATATTTGACGTTATGCTCAAACGTCCATCCAATCGGCGGATTCGAACCCACGAACCAGGCGGTGCTAGCAGACCGACGTTTGTAACTCTCTCTACCAACAGACGAACCCGGCCGTTGATTGATACCATACTTCGATTTTGATAAGCCCTTCCGAGCAAGTTGGCTAGGAAGTCATAATATTATCCAGAGTTTGGTAGTTTGGAATACGTGAAACATGAATACCCTATCGCTTTCGAAATAATAACTATTGAATAGACGTGGAAGTGTATTGAACTGAGAGAAACATCCGCGGATTAGTTCTGCTTCTGTTGGTGTTCATTCAACTCGAATAACATTGGTTCATCGGGAGAGAATGCTCCCGAATAATGTCTATCAATATGATTAGTGAGATGATTCCACTGTGCTCGACACTTGTATTGGTAATTCGAGAATAGAGAGCCGTCGGCATGGCAAATCCTTGCAGCTTAGAGAGAGATAGAGATAGTGAGAGGCAGATAGAGAAAGAGATTCAGATTGAGACTCAGTTTCAGATTCGTTTATCATGTGTTCAACCAAAAAATTCACTTAATTCCTAGCGTTAAAAATCTGGTGTGGCGCACTCACAAAACTTTCCTTGCCGTTATGAAATCACCTGGCGCTAGTTTTCCCGCGTATCTCAAGTCTGCTATTCAAAGATCTAAGCCAGCTGGTGACAGGACTATAACGCTGGAGACACACGAGGTCTGCTATCTCTCCATAGTGAATAATTCAATAGACTCAACAGTTGCCAACAGTTTGCAATTGAAATAATAACATTTTCTCGAGCTAATTTTAAATTTTAGACGAAAATGTTACTGAACATTAATTGTGGATATTTTCATGCTCAATCTTTTCCGTTTGGAATTTTTTGTTTGAAATGTATCTTAAGCCTGATAATAGGAATCTAAAATCAACTTTACCAAGATGGGGCGGAACTCCTGAAATTTTTACAGATATGGGACTCAGGGCAATCGATAGAGCTTAACAATGACCATTTTAGGTATGAATTGATCAAAATCGTTGAAGCCATTTCCGAGAAAATCGCGAAAAACCCTGTTTTCGACAACATTTTTGCCATTTTAGCCGCCATCTTGAATTCATTTGATCGAAATTGTTCGTGTCGGATCCTTATAGGGGGGAGACCTTAAGTTCCAAATTTCAATTCATTCCGTTGATTGGGAGATGAGATATCGTGTACACATACACACACACACACACACGAAAATCGCGAAAAACCCTGTTTTTGACAACATTCTCGTCATTTTAGCCGCCATCTTCAATTACATTTGATCGAAATTGTTAGTGTCGGATCCTTATACTGTAAGGACCTTAAGTTCCAAATTTCAAGTCATTCCGTTAATTGGGACATCAGATGTAGTGTACACAGACGCACATACACACACACACACACACACACACACAGACACACACACACACACACCACACACACACACACACACACACACATACAGACCATACCCAAAAACCACTTTTTGGACACAGGGGACTTTAAAACGTATAGAATTCACAAATTGGGGTAACTTATTTTTTTCGGAAAGCAATACTTTCCTTACCTATGGTAATAGGGCAAGGAAAGTAAAAATGAATATCGGTGAGAGTGGAATAGAGATAAAGGAATAGCGGATAAATTAGTTTAGATTTCTTTATTTATATATGATACAATATTTACTGGCTTATACACTAATTTACTTTAAATGACGGTAATGCAAATATTATTCAACGAATTTTACAAAGTATAAACAATTAATCAATGAGAATAAATATTGAATGCAATTGGAATAACGATAATATAATAATAATGTAACTTCATAAATCGGTGGTGTTTCAACAAATAATTGTCGATTCTCTAAGAAGGATATAAAATATCCTCCCCATTAACACACGACCGGGTTGTGATGTATTAAAGCTGTTGGGAATTATAACTCGAAGTAATGTTCAAATAAGAAACTCTTGTTAGTAAGTTAAAAACTAGTTGATTTGAATCTTAGAATTATGGATGAATGAATGAATGAAATTAGAATAAGTAATAGTGAATAAAATATTGCATTAATAATTAAAATTAGATAAATGGAACAAATGTTATAGGATAGGATGTAATTAAAATTTCAGAAATTGATTGAGTAATATTGACAATATACAACACTAAAGATGAATATGTATTATGTAGAATGGAGATGGGATGTGGAAAATGGATGAATGAATGGAATGAAGAATGGAAAGGAAGGGAGATTAGAATATTTGTCATGCAGTGCTCTAGGGTTGGACAGACTCAGTCATTTTCTCTATAAGATACTTTTTCAAAGACAGAATAAAGCCCGCTCGGCTCTCAATGCATCTAATAGAGTTGGGAAGTTTATTCCCATAGAGGAAGGGAGGGAGACCCATAAATCTAGATCTTCAGTTTTTTCTAACAATCAAAATTCACTTATTGACCGAGCGAAGTGAGGTCTAAGATTCAAGTCGACAGTTTGCATTTCTCTCTATGTTTATAAGTTTAAATGTTTATATGTTGCGCATTTACAGCGAAACGCAGTAATAGATTTTCATAAAATTTGACAGGTATGTTCCTTTTTGAATTTCGCGTCGACGTATACATAAGGTTTTTTAAATTCTGCATTTTAAGGATAATACAAAAGGAAAAGGAGTTTCCTTCGAACACCAATATTACCGTAAAAATCAGACTATAGAATTAATTATTCATTAAAAATCAGCTGTCTAGTGGACTATAATACTACCCGTTCAAAAATACAACCCATCAAACATCTTGAAAATGTATCTTTCCATCAACGTTAGTAGACAATTGTCTACTAACTTTGTCTTTCCATAAGCTGAGGCCATGATTCAAGTTTGGAGTTTGGAGTTATTGATAGAAAACATTCCTTTCACATTTTCCTTTTTTAATCTGATGATTAAAATTGCAACAATTATTATTGAAAAGAAATTGATTTCTAAAATCATGAGAA
This sequence comes from Nilaparvata lugens, assembly GCF_014356525.2. Taxonomy (NCBI): domain Eukaryota; kingdom Metazoa; phylum Arthropoda; class Insecta; order Hemiptera; family Delphacidae; genus Nilaparvata; species Nilaparvata lugens. The sequence continues at coordinate 97,702,090 of NC_052504.1, forward strand.
GTGAGAAATGAAGTTTGTAGGAAATCAGCATTATGGTAGTTTATTTTGTTTATTTCTACACACTGATTTTTCGCCAACACGACACACAGAATGTTCTCTGATGAAAATGTATCTTTCCATCAACGTTGTAGACAGTTGCAGCCAGACCTGATAACAGCGCTCACACTCACATTCCGGGACGATACGTCACGGTACGATGATACAGAAAGCTCTGTTTATTTAGGATTTTTTCTAGACATTTTAAATTGATAAATTATTCATAAATTCCTGAGAAAACATAACAACAGGTCAATGTAACTTACTGAGCGCGATGTCTACTGTTCACAGAACTACTAGTTATTGAAATAGTATGATATCAAAAAGTTGATAACAAGTTTCAAGATACCACATGTAGGTGATAATATTATGACTAACAACCAATAATCTACTTCTGTTGAATGAAAAAGACTAAGAAATTGTCAAAAAAACCACTGATTTATTGATAATTAGAAAGACCGGTTTCGGTTATTACACCATTGTCAATCTCTGATAAACTGATTTGATTGTTTTAATTGTTTATCAGAGATTGACAATGGTGTAATAACCGAAACCGGTCTTCTAATTATCAATAAATCAGTGTTTTTTTTGACAATTTCTTAGTCTTTTTCATCCAATATGAATAATTACCACAATATCAACTTCTCAACTACACAAAAAGATCTACTTCTATGCCACCATATCTACTATAGCTGCTCTACTTCTAATGCTATATTTTCTCTTTGATATGGCAAGCTATAAATAGTAAGAATTTCTCTCTCCGATACAATATTTTGTACTACCATCTCCCAGCATATTAATATCAAAGATATTGGATTCTTTATTGTCATGAAGATGAAGGTTTTGAATATTGCAGACGTTGATGCTTCGATGTAGCTGAGGCATATTTTCTAATACTTTGTAACGCGGATGCGAGTGGAAGAGAGAGAGAGAGAGTGAGTAAGAGAGAGTGAGTGAGTGAAATTCCTTCATGAGTACATCACGAATCATTTCTGGAGCGCTTCTCAACTTCATTACAGCCGCCTGATTCAACGCGATAGGGGCTGTAAGTTTTCAGAGTCTCGAAGTTCCACGAAAATTCAATCGAGAAAAGGATTCCGGGTGTATTGTGAGAGACATGACCCTTACAACTACAATATAGCATAGAGAAAATATATTTTTTATCTATTATCTATTCAACAAAGCCAAAAACGCAGAATCATAAAATGGTATATTCAGTTTAGTACCATTTCGTCAAAAATCTTCACAAGATCAAGCAGTGCTCGATAGTATTTGACTGACAATAAATTCAACACTTTAACCGTAGATAAAATAGAAACTCTGAGTGCGCAATCACAAGTCAGACCAGAAAATTAAAACAAGAACATTCAATTATGTACTTTATTATCGTATGAATCAATAAAGGAATCAGAACATTAAAAAAACTCACTAAGATTCTAATCAAAACATAGATTTAGAACAAGAACATTCAATGATGTACTTTCTTATTGTATGAGTCAATAAAGGAATCACAACATTAAAAATCTCACTAAGATTCCAATCAAAACATAGATTCTTGAACTGAAAACAACACGTTTCCAATCTGACAATATTCAAAAAGAGGCGTAAGGTTTCAAGGAATATTGTTGACAACACACTCATAAATAGCAGAGCTCGTTCAACCCAACAGCTAGAGCTTACCTCAGGCCATTTCACGCATGAATGACATGAAACGTTTCTATACTAAACATGTATGAATAACATGAAACTTCATGCCTATAATAAACATGATTTTCTGAAATAATTATTGGAAGTGTGAGAGTTGGAAGTTTATCTATTTATTCGTCAAAACAATTACAAATCATAATAATATAGATACTGTTCGATTCCTCTTTCCATTACGAACTTCTTGTTTAATGATCACTTCTAAATAGTACTTAGTTCACGACATAGCAGTCTAATAGATTGATTAGACTGCTATGTCGAAATTTAACTAATTGAAAGTGATAATATAGAATGATGTGATGTCTGTCTTGAAAGAGGTATATCTGCGCGAAAGTAACAGGTCTATCTCAAAACTGTTCTAAAATATAACAATACTGGGCCATATAAATAATGTAATAACCAAATCATGTAATAAGCAAAGCATGATCCAAACTATGAGCATTAGCATGGAGCATAAGGTTTTGCTCATGAGCATTAGGTAGAAGCATAAGCATTTGCTCATTTTTATATTAATAAGCTTCACCTTATACTCCTGAACTCTGTAGCAAATGCTCACGTATTTTAAAGATTTTTCATCAGCTGATTCACCTTTGGGGCCTTACTTTGTTTTTATAGCTCACGTAAGCGCTGAATATGCAAGTATAGACACCGCTTGTGTTTGCGTCGTCTGTTCTGTTCTCTATTCATGAATTGAGTTTCAGGTTAGTTGAGTGCTGAATTTTGGAATGATAGCGTGATAAATTTCCATCTCTATAATAATCTTCAGCATAATCTTATAATCTCAATAGCCTTCTTATAATCGTCTACTTTAACCCTTTAACACTTTAACCGTAGATAAAATAGAAACTCTGAGTGCGCAATCACAAGTCAGACCAGAACATTAAAAACAAGAACATTCAATTATGTACTTTCGTATTGTATGAATCAATAAAGGAATCAGAACATTGAAAAAACTCTTGAACTGATTCTTGAACTGAAAATAGCACGTTTTCTAAAAGACTACATCAGAAAGTTTTCATCACGTTTTCATCAGACTAAATTCAAAAAAAGACTCAAGGTTAGAGTTGGTAGAGTTCGTAAAAAGACTTGGTAGAGAGTTAGTGGGAAGAATACTTTGAATATTCTCTCCAAAGAATGGACATTGATCTGTCCAAAGCTCCGCCAATTTATGTAGATGCATAACAATATTATCTATTTCTCTATAGTTATTACAAATTGTTTTTTTATCTATATATATATATATATATATATATATATATATATATATAAGCGAAATGGCACTCACTCACTGACTGACTGACTGACTGACTGACTCACTCACTCACTCACTCACTCACTCGCATAACTAAAACTCTACCGGACCAAAAACGTTCAAATTTGGTAGGTATGTTCAGTTGGCCCTTTAGAGGCGCACTAAGAAATCTTTTGGAAATATTTTAACTCTAAGGGTGGTTTTTAAGGGTTTAAAGTTCGTCTTTTAGCATGTATATTCTTCTTCTCCCAATCTCTTAATTATAATTGAAATGCCCATATCATATGTTACTATAGAACTATAATCTAGATAGAGTACCTCTTCGAAACAGTTGTTAACTGGCAACTAAATTAATAATTTGTCAGGTTGGCATTAAGTTGAGTTGACTTTTTTTGGTTGGCACCAAGTTGAAGATTTAAATGCATTTATCGCGGAAAAATTGATTGGACACTGCCACTTCAATCCTGGGAATATATTATTACTAGCCGTCAGGCTCGCTTCGCTCCTCATATCCGTTTAGCCAGACGTTTAGTCTGGACCCCCGACTGGATTGTTCTAACATATGATAAAAATGCTCAAACGAAAAATGCAGGCGAGCGATGCGAGCCTGCTGATGTCATTCTTGGACGATCCAGTCGGGGGTCCAGGGGGCGGAGCCCCCTGGCTAGACGGATATGGCGAGCGAAGCAAGCCTGACGGCAAGTATTATATACAGCTCAATAATTATTTTCTTAATTTATATTTTGTAGATTCATCCATAGTTTTGCTGTATTGTGAGCTATTGTATATAAGTGTATAAGCCAGTATATATTGTAATCTACATAAATAAAGTACTCAATTAATCAATCAATCTTTTTAAATGCCTATTTCCTATTCTGTGATGGCTATCTGTGATATTATATCATGGTTGAATCTGAAAAAAGTTTTATAGTTTTCAACTATTGGTTGTGATCGTATCTGGTATAGTTTCCTCTTACTCACACGAATTAGTTGAGCCATTTCACTATGAGCAAAAGGTGAAAAGCTGCTCCACACTAGACTCACCTTTTTTGTAGCATTTTCATCAAAAGTTGAGCAAATGCTCTAGTTTATTCATACAATTTTGAGCATAAGCTTTTACTTCTGAGCAAATGCTCAAACTATTTTTTCGATGAGCATGAGCAAAAGGTTTTGCTCACGTTTATTCATAGAAAATGAAGCATATGCTCCATATTTCAGAAGTATAAGCAAATGCTCAACTTTATTCATATGGCTCAACTATTTCGAACATTATGACCACTAGACAAATGACCCATAAACTATCTCTAGTAAGAAACTAATATTCCTCCTAACTTTATCCTCCATCCATGGTTCAAAAATGTAATTCTAATCATCAACGGCGAGAAGATTATCCTCGAATACAAGAGTAATTGAAGAGAATTCCCAGTATAGTTTAAATGACCAGATTCATTTCAACCAATAGAACACTACGAATTTAGTTTTATCATAAAATTGTAGGCATACATCCATAAGTCAATAATTTTTCCATTTACATATTTGTTTTATTATCTTATTTCACACTAGTTTTCTTGGTTCTTATTTTGTACTGAAAGTAAATTTTGTTATCATGGCGATTCTGTTGCTTAAGCCGCCATTTTGTCAAACCGTTGAGTGGGAGGAGACTGTCTAGCTGGGCCAATGGCAGGCGTTCATGCCCTTGACCAATAGCAGTACTCGCCTACTAGTATAAATTCTGCTGCTCATGTATTTAGTTTTAGTTTATCAGAGATTGACAATGGTGTAATAATCGAAACCGGTCTTTCTAATTATCAATAAATCAGTGGTTTTTTGACAATTTCTCAGTCTTTTTCATTCAATACCTCGAAATATAATTGAAATCATATACTGGAATATTATATAAGTATAACGAATGTGATTCATATAATGAATGTAATTTGTCCAGTAAGATTTTAATCCAGTTTTGAATTTAGCATTGAATTCATTATTTATTACATTCCACAATCACAACATCAAAAAAATGATTGGGAGAGAATCAACAGGATAAACCCAAAACTGGTTTTCTCCCAAATTTTGATTGAAATTGTCCAAATGAGGTTATGTTAATACTTTTATAAAGTTCACAAAAATTTACAGTCCAAATATACATTATACTAAGAATTTTATATCTGCGTTGATCTGAAAGATGAAACAAATTGAAGCACAGTGTACACGGAGAGAGATTCTAGCTCGCTTTAAAGATTTCTGCAGCTCTGTTATTGTATAATTATTTTCTCCTTAATGGGAGGAAAAGATCCAATCCTCCTTCACCACAAAAATATAAATTAAAACGCTATCACTGTAATGAGTTAGAGAAACTGGCATTGAAGACAAATTACGCTAAAGATTTAAATACGCTCCAGATCTTACGGCTACTGAACATCGGTTCAAAATAAATTACTCAAGCAATCTCAGTAGTGATTTCAATTAGATTGTTTCAAAGTGATTCGAATTAAATTGAGTTCTATTCCGTTAATATACGAGAACTCGTGAGACGAAGAAGGATCGGTACTTTACAGAGTCGGAGGAAATCTTTGACGACAAGATTCAGTTTGAGAGGAGAAGATTGGATTGAATCGGAATACTTGCTTTGGTCGAATTCACTTCAAATAGTCAGCATTTTAACATCAGTGCTGACAGTCTCTAGCTTCTGGAGTGACTGACACTGAGACATCGAATTCCCCGAGTCCAAGCCCAAATTCAAAGTCCAAGTCCGGTCTTTCGCTTGACCCGTGCAAATCAAAGAGATCTCAGCCCTTGTTATTTCCAGACAAGCTTCCGATCACGTGACTGTTGCTTTTGATCTCTAGTCACTATTCTATTTTCTTCATCTTGGTGAATTTCTGAATAAAGATTACAGTAGCCTACATTGTCAAAGTAGGCTACTTTGATCACAATGTGTTGGAAGTGCTCTGTAGAACAGTAGGCTAATTGCAGCGAATTTTTTGGAATATTGGGCGGGGCTTAAGAGTTGACCTCAACTCTATCCATTGGCAATTAATATTTATCGTTGACAGTTATCAAATTAGCAGTGACCATGTTATTTTTGCTTTTGCTTGACGCAATTGAAAATAGAATTCCAAATCAAGTTTATTTGGAATTGGTTGACTCTGGTATCCATGGATCTCTTGCTTATTCTGGAATTTCTGGCATAGCCTATCGCTTAAGCTGGTTTACACCGAAGTTATTGACAAAATGTCGATAAATTAATCCTTATAGATTTCATTAGATTGAACGGAACTTGACTAACACATATGTTCATCAAATGTTTACATTTTGTTAATAACTTTGGTGTAAATGCTGCTTTACTCTTCGTTTCACTTATTCAAAAGTGTAGAAGCAGCTAATCCACTGATTCTTTCTTCCATGGAAGTCCATTTATGTATAAGAGTCCATTCATAATAATAAGTCTAACATTTAATGTGGCTGATCTCTCATATCCTAAACTTTACTACCATAGATATTAAAGTGGGAATTTTTAAGTGGACATTTCAATGTTAATTTGAATAATTCAAAATAGAGTTTATTCAATCACTTTGATTATTGACTATCATTATATGACTTCTTTCTTTAATCTTAGCGTGAAACCAAAAGCTTAGTGATGAAAAATTGAATGTAAATTAACATGTAACTTAATTTAATTTCTATCTGGATTGAGAACTTCAGTATTTACTTGTGATTCATTAATATAAATATCAATAGGTTTGTTTTGTGTCAAAGTATTTCAATGCTATTGAAATATCAAGGGACTCCGTATATTATCACTCAAATTTATACCCATAATTACAACGAAAATTAATTGTTTCTGATATAAAAAGCGATTTGATTCACCGAAATATCCTTACGAATGGATTTGTACAGTGAAAAAATAACCTCCAACACTGTGAAATAGTTTTAAATTTGATTGCAATATTGACAGGAAATAGTAAGCTCCGCAGTGCACTACAGGAAAAATACTACTGCTCAGTACAAATCAAATCAAATCAAATCAAATCAGTTTATTTCCACATTTGGTACATTAAAAGAATATGTAAAAGTGCATACATTTCATTGTTTTTACAATATTTCAAACAGGTTATTAAAGATTTTTTTTTTACATATTATACACTATTACCATAATACATATATAGAGTGGAATTCCCCCAAAAAGACTGTTCGTCTGTGGTTGAGGGAGAGTTCTTATCAAGTAAGAGTAATATGTATCTCATCAAATAATAATATACTACAAACATACTTAATTAATAAGATATCATTTTGTCTACATCAGAGGAGAAAAAACAAGACAAAACATTTTGTTTTTGTTTGTTAGCGCAGAGTGATCATAAAAGTAAGATACAGAAAAGTGAAAGAGCAAAGGGATCAAGACAAGCGGTGATGCAAATGTAATATTAGTATATAATCAATGCTGGGATGCTACGTGTAGGGTGAAAGAAGAAGTAGTTCAGCTCCATTCCAGCCCAAGCCAAAGAGCCACCCCACCAACCTCCTTTTATACACCACATCGCTGCAACCCTCGGCCTCCCTCATGTCTTCCGGCAAATTCCTATAGATAATTTGAGCTAAGTAGAACGGTGATTTAAGTTCTATTCCATGCATTAATCTGAGGATAGAATAGCCATGGTTATTTCTTAGTCTAGTATGGTAATTGTGCTGTATGTTGGCAAGAAGTTCTATTTTATGTTTCCTAATATATGTAAGAATTGTTTTAATAAATAGCTGTCTTAAATTTAACACAGGGAAGTCCGAGAAAAGCAGCGAAGTGGGGTACCTGGGTTCTTTTTTCAGGATGGTCTTCATGATTGTACGTTGGGTAACGGCCAGTGGCTCCAGGCATGTGGATGATACCCCTCCCCATGCTATCATGCCATACTGCAACACTGATTGCACGTAGGCATGATAAATCCTCCTACACAACCTGATGTCTAGTACATTACTGAGTTGAGACAGACCATAAAGCAACCTCCTAACCCTCTGTTTCAAATTCTGTATATGAGGGACCCAACTCAGATGATTGTCAAAAATAACCCCTAAGTATTTATATTGGTCGACTCTCTTGATTGACCCACATGCACATGCAGTAGATTCTATATCCCTACAGGAATGCATTTTTACTTGCCTAGAACCTGGATCAGATTGGTTCCTGGTCACTATAGGCATATACTTTGTTTTACTCAGATTTACTGTTAAACTATTGTGGTCAAACCAATTTTTTATTCTAGCGAGATCATTTGTGGCATTTCTATAAACTTCCTCCCATTCTCTACCTACAGAAATTACAGCAGTGTCGTCAGCAAATAGAAATATTTTACTTGTTGTGTTCAATTGGGAAATATTATTAATATATACCAGGAACAATGTTGGACCCAGAGTGCTTCCCTGAATTACTCCAAAGTCAACATTGTCCATTTCACTGGATTTTCCTTCAATTTGAACAAATTGCTGGCGCTCCGAGAGATAACTCCTGAACCATTGCAAGGCGGTATTTTTAACTCCAATGGCCTTAAGTTTATGCAATAGCTTATCTCTATCAACTGAATCGAAGGCCTTGGCCAGGTCCAGGAATGTGATAATAGCCTTATTTTTCAATTTAATTGACTCTGTTATATATTTAGTTACTTCAAATAGGGCATCGTCAGTATTCTTAGATTTTTGAAAACCATATTGATTTTTTGCTAAGATGTTATTTTTTGTTAAATATTTTGTCAACTGTATTTTAACGCACTTTTCAATAATTTTGGACAAAGTAGCAAGAAGAGAAATAGGTCGGTAGTTAGTTAGTTCGTTCTAGTACACTAGATACACAAAATTATCTTAGATCGGTGAATGTAGAGATTGATGATAATAATCACCCATTCATACTCAACATGATTTTTCCAGTTTGATCTGTTATTCCAAGTTGTGCAGCTAATATTGATGATAAACTCATTCCTTTTGATCAGATTTGAAAAATATTTTAAAATTTGAAAAAGGAACAGGTGTACCATAGACAAGGAGAAAATAAAACAAAACAAGATATCTCATGGTATAAGACGTTCATTTTCCAAATGTCACTGTCAACTCAAGTCGATAGTCCTAGTAGTTCTTTTTCGTGGAGCTGGTAGTCTCTAATACTGTACTTTTTACAAACTCTCACACGGCAGAAACAGTAATCTAAAGGTGCGTATAGATTTACGTACCGCGAACATGAGCAATTTACTTTCAATCAGCTGATGTCAAGCTTTTTACATCTGTATCCGTTTCTGTAGAAATACAGATATAATCAGCTGATTAAAAGTGAATTGCTCATGTTCGCGGCGCGTATAATTATCTGTACGCACCTTTAGACATTAGTCAACAATAATTAACCCCTGCACACACACATCGATTTTTGTTCGTACGATATTTTGTCGTTCTTATGAATTCTATCAGATTGAACGAAACTTGAAAAACATCATCTGTTTGAAATCATCTGTGTAATCTAATAGAATTTATAGGGACGGCAAAATATCATGCGAACAAATATCGATGTGTGTGCGACGCTTAATAAGGCAAAAACAGTAATAATAGACAGTAGTCGACAGTTATCGGCTTTAGTTGACAGAGAATCGACTTTAAATTTGGGACATAAACGACCTATATACCATGAGATATCTTCTTATGCTATCCTATACTATTGAACGAGCAGTTTCTGTTCATATGTTCAAATGTTTAGATGTTTATATGTTTGTATTTCACCGGATCTCGAAAACGGCTCTAACAATTCTTACGAAATGCATAACATAGTAGGTTTATAATATAAAAATTCGATAGCACTAGGTCTCATCCCTGGGAAAAATCGCTGAAGGACATTGAAAGGATTTATTCATCCTTGGAAAAACAGCTGATAATTTCGTCGTCTGTTGATGATGAAAGTGAGTGAGAGTGTGGGACTGAGACAAAATTATGACTCAGCTGTTGAACTTTTGTAATCATTCAATCAGGTACTTAGTGCCGGTTGTACAAAAGAAGGTTAAATTTTGATCCTGATCTCTGGATTACTGGAATACTGATTCCAGTAGAACCAATCAGATAAGCTACCTTTTTGAAATGGTCTTCTCTGATTTGGTTCATTATCGGGATTGAAATTTAACATGCTTTTGTGAGAGAAATTTTTGCATTCCTCTGGGAATTAATCTCAATCCACTGTGATTAGATAGATCCTTTCTGTATGAACTATAAATATATTATGATTTCTTCTTCCGTAATAGATTTTATTTGCTTTTGTACTCCAGAGCGGAGCTCGGTGCCCCGAGATTTTTTTTATGACCTACTGTTTCCACACAAAAGTTTATATAATTTGTGTATGCAGTTATAGAAGAATGATTTTAAATATTGTGAGAAAAGGAAATTATCAATAGAAGAAATTATCAATTATTCAATTAATGATTTGGTTTGATATTGATCAATGTTGTATGAATTTAAAATTCAGCTTTATGTATATCTTTGATTATTGTTATTTCTAAGAATGCAATATTGATTTGATTAAATATTAATATTATTGTACCCCTATATTATAATATTTTATATATTAATATTAATGTACAAGTGAATAAGATATATTAAGTCTCCACGTCGGCGTACAAGTTTTCTTTTGCCGACGTGTAGCACAATGTTGTTTTCCTTTTTGTTGTATTCTGTATATATTTTTTGTGCAATAAACGATTTGATTTGATTTGAAGAATATATTTTGAAAGCAGAATGTAGAAATTCTCTATCAATGATGCTGGTTCCCAATAGATTTATTGCATCTGGTACTATTTCTGCCTTTTCCAATGCCTTTCTCAGTTTGAGTTGAATCGCAACAGTTGAGTGTTAACACCTGCGGGTGTTGCAAGTTTAACCGGATTTGCTCTCCACTGGGGTCACCGGGGAATAGGATAGAGCTGAGTCTCCCTGGCATCAAATTCAATTATGTTGTTAGTAGTGCGCAACTCTACACCCGGTTTATCCCTCAAAGAGTTCGATCCAGTTCAGCTTTTTTCTCAGTAATTTCTCGTCTAGATTGCATTCGGAGGTGAAAGTGAATTTTGAATAATTTTTCATACAATGTTGATGGTGAGTCAAATCTCTTTCATGGAGGAAAAAAAACTCAAGTTATAACTATAAGTTATAAGTACAGCATAATATATATGCTATATTTTCTCCATGTCCCATATTCATTCATTTATACAATAAATACATTATCAAAATGATAGGGAGATGAAAAATAAGGTAACCTTGTGCTATTCCTCTCCCAAATTTAGATAACACATAGTGGTCCAGTCAAATGGTCGTTTTTCAGGAAACAGAATTGATTGATTGATTGATTGAGTACTTTATTTATGTAGATTACTATATATACTGGCTTATACACTTATATACATTATATACAATAGCTTACAATACAGCAAAATTATAGATGAATTTACATAATATAGACTAAGAAAATAATTATTGAACTGTATATGATATGAAAAAGCAATTTGTAATATAATAACTATAGATAATAATTAAATTGTTATGCATCTACATAAATTGGCGGAGCTTTGGACATATCAATTGTCCATTCTTCGGAAAGAATATTAACTCTGGTTTTTGGGTATTGGTCTGTTTGTGTGTATGTGTGTGTGTGTGTGTGTATGTGCGTCTGTGTACACGATATCTCATCTCCCAATTATTAACGGAATGACTTGAAATTTGGAACTTTAGGTCTTTCCCCTATAAGGATCCGACACGAACAATTTCGATCATATGCGATACAAGATGGCGGCTAAAATGACGAGAATGTTGTCAAAAACAGGGTTTTTCACGATTTGCCTTAAGTCACATATCTGTAAAAATTTCAGGAAATCCGCCCAATGCAAAGTTCGATTTTAGATTCCCAATTATCAGGCTTCAGATACAATTTAAACAAAAAATTCCAAATGGAAAAGATTGAGCATGAAAATCTCTACAATTAATGTTCAGTAACATTTTACCTAAAATTCAAAATAAGCTCGAAATTCGAGAAAATGTTATTATTTCAATTGCAAACTGTTGACAACTGTTGATTCTATTAAATCATTCACTATGAAGATATAGCAGAGCTCGTGTGTCTATAGCGTTATTGTCCTGTTATCTTGGCTAGTTATTGGCTGGCTCAGATCTTTGAATAGTAGTAGACTTGAGATGCGCGGTAACACTAGCGTCAGGTGATAAATTTTCATAACGGCAAGGAAAGTTGTGTGAGTGCGCCACACCAGATTTTTATTTCTCTCAGTAGACAACATCTCTCTCCAACTCTTTCAAACACACCTCCTCTCTCAAACTGATCCACAGCATTCGCTTGTAGCACCAAGTATCAAACGCAGGAATTATTATATCTACAACATTAATAGTATTAAGGTGCGTACAGATATACGCGCCTCGAACACGCTCCGCACTCGCTGCAATCATGAAAGTTACGCGAGATGTTACGCAAGGGATCGCTAGAGGTTCGAAATATGTTCGAAGGATGATCGCGCGCTTGTCGTATTGTTGACTTCGCTACAACCTAACTTCACAAAATGTGAAACGTTCAATCCAGCTGATCGGTTGACAAAACTGAAATAAAATATTCTGACCAGGGGATTGCTGGGTAGTATATAATACATTATGTTTATATGATGGGTTGATGAAAATTATTATGTTTGTTTCATTTATGTTGATGTTTTATTACAAAAAACGTTATGACTGACAATGTTTTGAAAGGTGAAAGGCGTGGTTGGATGTTGGGCTTCTTTCTTCTATATTCTAATATGCTGGTACCTATTATTAAGAAATATGTTTTTATAATTCTACATTTTTTTAATTTCAATGATTTGATAATTGATTACTAATTTTGATAATCTTATTTGCTAACACAGAGATCGTAACTGATCCAACAAAATCGTTAAACGCGCATGCGCAACTATTGGTTAGTTCGACCTAAAGAACTTGCCAAGCTCGAGATCTGTTACATGCTCTGTTCGCGTTCCACTTTTGCTCCACCTGCGATCATCAATCGATCTGCTCGAGTGACGTTCGATTGCGGAGCAGAGCGAAAGTCTGTACGCACCTTTATATTATTGACTAGCAAGTAACCCGTGCTCCGCAAGGGTCTAATTAAGAACTTGACCCACTGAAATCTTGAAGAATTTAAAACAGGCCTATAACCATCCTCGGTAAATAAGGAATCGATGCAAAATGTCAAGTGAATCAGTTGAGTAGTTGAGACGTAGTGATGCGTCATTTGTGAATTTCTAGCCAATTCCTTCCTTTATATTAAAACTATTATTTTGCTTTGGCCTGTGATCTGTATATATGTCCTGTAACATCTTATCAGTATCATTGATACATAGGCTACCAGCATTTGTATCAAAACTCCTGTATCGAAACATATATTGCTACCACTGTGTCAATTTCTCTATGAGCTTACTGTATACAAACACATTTTACAACAATGACGTATAAAATTGCATGTTCCATGGATGAAATTTGAAAATCAGGCTTAATTCTGAAAAATCTAGAAGGAAAATTGAAATTTCGGATTCGAGGTACACAAAATTGATATTTTTAGAATCTATGTGCAAAATTTGGAAATCTGAATCATTCCCGTTTTTCCGGTATGCAATCCACAAGTTGACATGTTTTGATGCGAACAAACACAACCCTACTCTCTCTTATTATATAGATGTCATTGAAAATTGTGAATTATCGTTACCTCTGGAGATATAACACTGGAAAGTTTCTCAATGTTTTCAAAAAATCGATTTGATCATCAATCCCATGCTTTGATATTTTTCAATCTTCAATTCCAAACAATTGTTCTAAAACCGCAGATATAGATGTCAGCTCTCAGTGATACTGTTGCAAAGGGAGATTATACCCGGAAGAGTCTGTGGTGATGTGTAGATATGAAGAGTCAGCAAGAATTCGAAGGTCTAGGCACGCGGAACAAAGAGCGAGCTCTAAGCTTTATCGCATGAGATGAGCCAATATTTGATGGACGGTTCTCCGAGCCAATTTTCTCTCTTGCTTTTCCGAAAGAACGAAGCTTTCAGAGGCTATTTGAGCAGCGATACTCTCCATTATGGAGTCCAAGTCCAGAAAAATTCTCGAAAAGGATATTTTCTCTGATGAACTCTCCATTTGGCAAGGGGTCTGTGACATTCAATTAGAATGATAGAAGGGATATTCCTCTGATAAACTCTTAGGGGTCTGTGTCATTCAATTAGAATGTTAGAAGGATGACAGTAAGCTGAATATCTTTAGAATGCGGTTTCATTTTGCAAAAAGTTATCTCTACTGACTCTTTCTTATTAATCAATATTTGGTTCGATTTCTGACGGCATTGAGAGTACATCGGATCAAAGCTCATATCGCTTTCTGTAATGAATTATGACCTCGAGCAGCAGATATGAATCGTCTTTGGCATCGGAGAGATTTTTCTGAGTGTGGGAAAGATATTTCGTAAAAGACGTACATTTCATAAGCAGTAACTCTTTCTTGAGATTCAATATCACTCTTGTGAAAAGTCTGAAGTACGTATATTACAGTTAATAATGGAACAAGGAATTCGTATATTTCATAATTATTATTGATTTGTCTTCAAGAACTGCTCTTAAATTTGTTCGTACTCCTATCTATTTATTTTGTCTGACAAATACTTCTCTTCCCTAAGAACATAGCCTATATCATATTTTTCTCAGCATATATTTATATTCCACTCTTTGAGCTATTTCAATGATCTTTATCAATTTAAATGGTTTCCTACTGGAAGGAAGCCTACCTGTTCTAGGCCATTCCCATCAACTAGTACTTCTGTGAACAGAAGACCTCAGGCAGTATTCTAATCCACAAGTACCTGATTGAAACTATAGACCTTACGAAAATACAGCAATAGACTGGCTTCTCCACACATCTGTGTAATCACTTGTCAGCTGATTTATTATGAATAATTCTATAGTCTGATTTTTTCTCTGATATTGGCGTTTGAAGGAGGCTCCTTTTTCCTTTTATATTATCCTTGAAATGGAAAATTTCCAAAAACCTTGTATATACGTCGACGCGCAATTAAAAAAGGAACATACCTGTCAAATTTCATGGAAATCTATTACCGCGTTTCGCCGTAAATGCGCAACATATAAATATTTGAACATTCAAACATTATGCTAAACCGTCGACTTAAATCTTAGACCTCACTTCGCTCGGTCAACTATCCAGTCATTGGATTTATTCTACCGTCATATTTTTGAGTTATTGCTAATAGTAATTAAAAGAGAGAAAGACTGTTCAACAAGCCTGTACCTGCTGCCATCTAGTGGCAGATTCGAGAACTAGTAACTGTCGACCAATGAGAGAACGAGTGGGCGTAGCTAGGAGGCGTAGCTTACTAGTCTGTTACTAACCTCGACTGTGATTGGTTCTTTTTTCTCTCGTTAATATTCAAAACTCCATCTTTCCAAATCTGTCCCTCCTCTCCTACACTTATTCTTGTCTCGCTCACTCCCACTTCTGAATCTTGTTTTACCCATTTTCGAGAAAATCGCGAAAAACCCTGTTTTTGACAACATTTTCACCATTTTAGACGACATCTTGAATTGCATTTGATCGAAATTGTTCGTGTCGGATCCTTATAGTGTAAGGACCGTAAGTTCCAAATTTCAAGTTATTCCGTTAATTGGGAGATGAGATATTGTGTACACAGACACACATACACTCATACACACACACACACACACATACCTTGTGACGTACCTTGGGACCTTGAAACGTATTGGAATTTAGAAATTGGGGTACCTCAATTTTTTTCGGAAAGCAATACTTTCCTTACCTATGGTAATAGGGCAAGGAATGTAAAAAATTGCATTCCATCTTCATTCTGATTGATAATCTTCCATTTCGATATTTTGATTATTTCTTCGTAGAAATCATTGAATAATTACGTATATTTTAAATAATAGGCCAGGTTAAGTTGAGTAGGAAACATTAGTTATCAGCAAAAGAGAGAATCAAGGGTAGCAGAAGAGAGAATTGAAGGTGAGTCATACTGTGCCTTTTCTACATTCTCACCAGGCTGAAAAGTGATAATAGACAGTAGACGGCAGTAATTGGCTTGAGTTAACAAAGAGTCAGCTTGAAATTTGGAACATAAAGGACCATGAGATATCTTCTTATGCCATATGGTAATGTCAACTGCAGAAGTACATGAAACAGTACATCAAAAAATAAACCTTTGGGGTTATATTGTGCTCTAATAGGCTGAATACTGAAAACTGAGTATCATTGTACTAGATGAATTTGAATTGAATTGATTTGAAAATGCCTTTATTTACATAATAAAACAATAAAACCATACACTACAAGAGAATGTATATCAGAAATGTAACACAAGACAAAAGTTTTGACATACCCCGAAAGTTTGTCTGCCAGGAGTCGGTATCATGATATCATTTCATAATTATACTGTATACATTTCATTTCTATCTACTAAAAATTTCAAAATAATGCAAAAATTTACACACATGCAATTAAGTGATTAAACAGAACAAAAATAATCTATCAACCTTTTCAGAAAAATCATAACTTACTTTAAACCGAAAAATAAATATAATACTACTTGCTCGACGACTACATATTTCAATAATTGAACTCCCTTATTAACTCATTTCTAATAGAAGATGCCCTTTCCACATACCGCGCTAGCATACTCCAATCTTTTCCATTTAACCATTCTATCATCTCCGAATCTGTTAGTATGTTTTTGCCCAGATACATTTTCCGTACCCCCACTAGAACTGGACAAACCCCTAGGGTTTATGTCCTCTCTCTGTCTCAAACTACACATAGAGCATTGCCATTGTGCCTCTTCCCTCCCACTACCAAAGTTCAAATTTAGCAGCGCGCCACGTGCCTTGAGTATACAGCCTATCATCTTTTTATCAAAATTCAGTTTCAGATAGTTTCTTCCTTTTTCCTTGTCCAGTAGGATATATAGGCTATGAAATTGCGCAGAAGTTGCTCTTTGTAAGCTAGACATAACATTTTTCTCTTTCATTCTCTCACACAACAATTCGAGCTCTCGTTTCCATTCATTCCTGTCTATTGCTTGTTCCTGCCAACCTACATCCATATTTCTCATCCCAACGTATCCATTCCTTAAACCAAGATGTCCTATTCTCTATTATTTTCTCCGCTAGCTTTATAGGCAGTCTATTCCGTACCATATTCAATGCCTTGTACTAGATGATGCTTAGGATAATAGATATAATTTTAGATTTTTTGTATTAATCTGTTGTAGCATAAATTTGTATCAATTTGATGATAGCCTAGACACATATATTATATAGTGACATATCATTTTGAAAACTTTGAATATTGTTATATTATTGAAAATGTATGAAAAAATAATATGTAATATTCCTTAATTTATGAATAAACTCCTCTGGATGTGTCTTCCTGTCTTCCAAAATCCAGAGAAATTATCGTCGTCGTCGTCTTGTTACAGGGGTAGGCATCAATACCTGTTACGCCTTCAAACATTCTCCCACCTTTTTCTTGGTCTGCCAATACTTCTCCTCCCTTCTGGCTTGTAAGCAATTACAGCTTTCGGGATTCTACAGTTTCCCATTCTCTCAACGTGTTTCCTCCACTGTTGTCGATTCTCGTCAACTCGTTGAGGTATAGAAGTCACATTGAACTCTCTACGGATAAAGATATTATAAAGCCTGTCCTCTCTGGTGCATCAAGCTGCGTACACATATACGCTCTTCCAACCCGCACCGAGCACGCTCCTCCCTCGTACCGCCCTCGTACCGACCTCGTACCGCCCTCGTTCCTCCATCGAACCACAGTCGCACCGCCCACGCACCCATCATGAACGTAACGGAAGATGTTAGATCTTCTCGTGTTCCCCGATCGAACCACTGTTGCTCGCCGGTCGATCATCAATCGCTCTGCTGGAGTGACGTTCGATTGCGGAGCAGAGCGAAAGTCTGTACGCACCTTTATATTTGAGCTTCGTCTCTTTTCCGGCTATATTCTTGAGAGTTATATTGATATAGTGCGGTCCACGTTATACTGTCAGTATTTGATCAACATTGGACTTGCTATCCTTGTTTATCATTCGACAAAGCAGATACCGCTATACTTTTCTAGCTCCGTAACGCTACCAGATCGTTATTTAACAATGTCGAAATATAATCTGGCAAGGCAGAGAATCAGCAACGCTGTTCTCCTATCCTTTTCCACTGCCATTATAACGTGGACCTCACTATAGTTCCGCATATGTACTGGAATCTGTTAATTTTTGCATGCAAGTCATGGTCTTCCTCGTATGTAATATCACATCCCAAATTAATTTAATTTTTATATCTCTTCTTACTTGACACTGAAGCAGAATAAGTTAACTCTGCAACTCACTGCCAACACACAATGTTTCTTATGTTGGCAGTGCCAAATATTACATTGATAATTATTGTTGTGCAAGTTACAATAAATGTCTATTTGTAGGTAATTGTATATTGCATACCTTAGTGACTGTATTGTACAAGTATTTGTATGTGATTTTTGGCAATAAATTCAATTCAATTCAATTCAATTCAAATATTTGAAATGTGATACCTGTTCCAGTATTCTGTTGTTGAGAACAATTTTATAACGTATCGAAGACTTCCCCAGAAACGCCATCACTTTTGTCTTGTGCAAGGAAATCTTCATATTATATTCTGAGCTCAGGAGATGGAGTTGGTATATTGTTCTTTGCAGATCGTCCTCTGATTCCTGCAATATCACTTGATCATCTGCAAACCATAATGAATTCGTTATGGAGAATGTTTTATTATTATCATTATTATGTGTAATCTTATCAAATAATAAATAAATGAGTATAGATCTCACGCGAGAAATGCAGGGTTGAATAAGGTTTGAAAGCAGATTTGATCAAATCCCTGTTCCTCTCACCTGAATTATGTTCCTCTCAATCAGCTGAGCTTTAGTTTTTACAAGTTTGTGTTTCTTGAATAGTTCCAAATTTTCATAAATAACTCAATATTATTCGTTAAAAGTGGTAATTGAGTGGAATATTTCTAATTAATTCATCAATTTAAGCCATCTAAATTCAAAATTTATAGTTTTAATGTTTATTTTGGACCAAAATTTTATAAAAATTGTACACGTGAAATTCTAACCTTATCTTGGACTTTGTCACCTATAAATTTGAAAGAAAAATAGCCCAAGTACTACCTTATTATTTCATCTTTCAATGTTATTACATTAGTGTCATTTGCATTGTAAATAAATAAAAAAATGTAGTGTCATAGAATGGATAAACAAAATCTTAAATCTGTTATATTGTCTATGGATAAATGGATCGCAATCATGTATTGCCTTCGTTCAACTTATGCATCATGCTGAGAGGTGATCCATGTTCAACTATTGGGAAAATTCCAAGCAGACATACCGAGAAAATTGAGAAGTGACCTTCAAGACTTTCTGGAGATTACACGAGAGAGTGGATTTTTATTTTCCGAGTGGAATTTCACTTCAACAAGTTCGTTGGAGGGAGATTGGAGATGATCTTGGTCTCAACTTTTTCGCTGAGATCTCAAGAGAACTTATGCAAAATCAGAGTAGTTCAGAATTCTTCCGCATAACTTGGCGCTCGGCAGACTGCTTACACTTTATCTCACCTGATCGCCAAACTTTTTCTGCTTTGTTGATACAGCCCACGCACGTTTCTGGACGAGAACAATCTTGCAGACAAGATAGAACAGGATAAAGTCGGGAAGTTGGTCTTTTCTCTCGCCAGTAATGTAGTTTGCCCATTTGGATTCTTCTCCTGCATATTAATAATTGCATTGTTTCGTAGGCCTATCGTTATCAATTCGAATGATTAACATAAATTCATAATTATTTTGAATCGTATGATAAACAAGAATCACAGGGGTTTATCACTTCAATCATGATCGTTCTCCCAACATCAGCTCAACTATGATGAGGTCCACGTTATAATAGCAGTATTTGATTTGCATTGGTTTTGCTATCCTTGTCAATCATTCAATAAAGAAAATAACGCTATCCTTTTTCTAGCTCCAATACGTTTTTGTAGCCAGATCGTTCTCCAACAATGTTGTAATAGAGTTCTTCAATGTTGAATACCAAAAATGTTGTTTTCCATCACGAAGTGTTTATTATTAATAGAATATTCTTCAATGTTGTTTTCCATCACGAAGTTTTTATTATTAAATCACTTTTTGCTATTAAATGATCGACTAGCAGTCAGAATCTTTTTACTTTCCTTGCCCTATTACCATGGGTAATGAAAGTATTGCTTTCCGAAAAAAAATTAAGGTACCCCAATTTCTACATTTCTATACGTTTCAAGGTCCCCTGAGTCTAAAAAAGTGGTTTTTGGGTATTGGTCTGCATGTGTGTGTGTGTGTGTGTATAGCTGCGTACACATATACGCTCTTCCAACCCGCACCGAGCACGCTCCTCCCTCGTACCACCCTCGTACCGCCCTCGTTCCTCCATCGAACTACAGTCGCACCGCCCACGCACCCATCATGAACGTTACGGAAGATGTTAGATCTTCTCGCGTTCCCCGGTCGAACCATTGTTGCTCCCCGGTCGATCATCAATCGCTCTGCTGGAGTGACGTTCGGTTGTGGAGCAGAGCGAAAGTCTGTACGCACCTTATGAGTGTATGTGCGTCTGTGTAAACGATATCTCATCTCCCAATTAACGGAATAACTTGAAATTTGGAACTTAAGACCTTACACTATAAGGATCCGACACGAACAATTTCGATCAAATGCAATTCAAGATGGCGACTAAAATGGCGAAAATGTTGTCAAAAACAGGGTTTTTCGCGATTTTCTCGAAAACGGCTCCAACGACTTCGATCAAATTCATACCTAAATTAGTCATTGTTAAGCTCTACCAACTGTCACAAGTCCCATATCTGTAAAAACTCCAGGAGCTCCGCCCCATCTATGCAAAGTTTGATTTTAGATTCCCAATTATCAGGCTTTAGGTACAATTTAAACAAAAAATTCTAATTGGAAAAGATTGAGCATGAAAATCTCTACAATTAATGTTCAGTAACATTTTCACCTAAAATTGGAAATAAGCTCGAAGTTCGAGAAAATAAGTTTATTCAATTTGCAAACTGTTGGGAAGTGTTGATTCTATTAAATCATTTACTATGAACAGATAGCAGACTAAATGTGTCTGCAGCGTTATTGTCCTGTCACCAGCTGGCTTGGATCTTTGAATAGTAGACTTGAGATGCGCGGGAACACTAGCGTCAGGTGATAAATTTTCATAACGGCAAGGGAAGTTGTGTGAGTGCGCCACACCAGATCTTTATTAATAGATCAGCTGAAAAAAAATTCTGACTGCTAGTCGTTCTTTTCTAGTCGAATGCGCGAAATTCGCGTGTTTGTGGCGCAGAAGTCTGTACGCACCTTAATAACTTGATATTTATGTTTGGAGCTCAATCAAAGTAGCTTTCATTTGAAGACTCATCTTGCTTCATAATTCTAATTTTAGCCAGTTTCTGTTGTCAAGTCAGATTGCAACAGAGAAATAAAGGAGAAGAATGGGCATGCTCTGCTCAAAGTTCATTCGTCAATGTCAGCTGACTTAATAAATTCAGCAGAAGCAATACAGTAGTTGCTTCCGTCCGTCTCAATTACCCAGCAAGTCAATTAAGTCTTTATTGGCTCACAAGTTATTCTGTCCCTTGCAGAGCGGCTCACAGAAATAATGGCTTGTTATTCCGATTGCTTCAGAAAAAGTTGTTTATCTAGATCCAGATAGATCTATTTTTGATGTAATTGCATGGTTTGTTTACATCCCAAGCTGAATTTATTGTGATTTACAGCACTGAGTTTCCTAATGAGGGAGAATAGAACGCCCAAGGTCAGGTCCATGCTACGATGCAAGTGAAGGAAGATAAGAGAGAACAACGTTGCCAATTCATTGCCTTCTATAGAGGATATAGATCTTACCAGTATATTAATAAATTATGATACAATGTAAAGTGTACATTCTTTTATTAAATAATCAATTATATCATCTTATTCGTAAAGAAAAAATATTTTAAAATTATTGAATGATAATTGGGATTGAAGATTTTGTTAATTATATTTTTTTACTTTCCTTGCCCTATTACCATAGGTAAGGAAAGTATTGCTTTCCAAAAAAATTAAGGTACCCTAATTTCATGTTTTCTATACGTTTCATTACTTTCCTTGACCTATTACCATAGGTGAGGAAAGTATTGCTTTCCAAAAAAATTTAAGGTACCCTAATTTCATGTTTTCTACATTATACGTTTCATTACTTTCCATGCCCTATTACCATAGGTAAGAAAAGTATTGCTTTCCAAAAAAAGTGAGGTACCCTAATTTCATGTTTTCTATACGTTTCAAGGTCCCCTGAGTCCAAAAACCTGATTTTTGGGTGTTGGTCTGTGTGTGTGTGGGAGTGTGTGTGTCTGTGAACACGATAACTCCATTCCTAATTAACCGATTGACTTGAAATTTTAAACTTGAGGTCCTTGACTTGAAATTTTAAACTTGAGGTCCTTATGCCATGAGGATCCGACAATAAGAAATTCAATAAAATTCAATTCAAAATGGCGGAAAAAAATGGCGGATAATGGCTAAAGATCCATATTTTTCACGGTTTTCTCGAAAACGGCTCTAACGATTTTCTTCAAATTTATACCCTAGATAGCTATTTATAAGCCCTATCAACTGACATGAGTCTCATTTCTGGGGAAATTGCAGGAGCTCCGTAATATTCCTGAGAAGAATGAATTTTGTTAAATTTCTATCACGATTTTCTCAAAAAGGACTTGACCGATTTTTTTAGAATTCATACCCTGTATATCAGCTCTATCAACTGGCATAAGTCTCCTCCCTGGGGAACTAACAGGGGGTCCCCCCCATCCCTGAGAAATTTACTTTGTAACCTCCTTCTCGTGCGCGAGGTAGGTAGGTAGAGCAGTTTATTCAAAAGATCACATGTCGACTTTTAAAAAATTCTCAAATTTCATAATTCAAACAAAGGAAAACGTACTCTGAAAACAATAACAATAGTATAATCATAGTTTTAATTTTTTAGCCGCCAATCGGCATAATGTTATTCCTCGAAATTATCCTCGTTTAAGAATGAGGCTTATAGATCAATGAGCAAGGAAAGTTGTGTGAGTGTACCACACCAGATTTTTCAATCCTGCGATGTTGCGGAGCTAGAGAAGGATAGCGCTATCCGCTTTGTCGAATGATAGACAAGGATAGCAACACCAATGTTAATCAAATACTGTAATAATTTATAACGTGGACCTCACTATAGTATAGTGTCATTGGAGAGCGATTTTACCACTTTCTTACAATGATAAACTCCTGCTAAAACTGATTCTCTCTTTTCCCTCTATCTCAAATGCATTCATTCCATGGAATTGTTCAGTTTTCTGGAAACGTTTTCTAGAAACCCAACTTGCTACGTTGGAAGGATATTTAGTGAATCCTCCCTCTTCATTGAAAAAATAAATAGATGAATAACAATGGAAACGATAGATGATAATTGACCGAACGTAGTGAGGTCTATGTTTTAACTCGGATTTGCTTTTGTCTGTCTGTATGTAACGCGATTACGGCCAAACGCGTTGATAGAACTCTATGAGATTTGGCAGAAATATTCCTTTTTCAACTGCGCGTCGATGTATACACAAGGTTTTTGAAATTTTGCATTTCAAGGATAATATGAAAGGAAAAGGAATTCCTCCATACTCTGATATCACTATATATAAATATCATCTACTCTGAAGATAGGATCAATCAGACTATAGAATTATTCATAATCAATCAGCTGACAAGTGGATTATTCGTGCATGCATTACACAGATGTCTGGCTGTGTCTTTTTCTATAAGGTAGGGTTTCAATATTTTTTATGATCAGTATCAATATACTCACATTTGAAAAACAAATGTAATAGGTGATTGAAAATGAAATGAAAAATTAATAAATGAACTAAATAATGCTAAAGAAATTTTGATATTCTTAATTGAAAATTTTTTTTTTAAATAGTTGAGCAATATTTTTATCAGATGGAAAGATTATCACGGAACTGAATATCTTATCATATGGGATACAAATTCAAACGTGATCTCAGTTTATTAACATAAGTGAGTTTTTGATCTTGGAGAAAACAAATAACAGTTCTTAAGAGTGAATTATTATTCAACTGTGAATTGTGATTCACCTGAATCAATCACTAGAACAGGTGACATCAGATACTTGAGGATGAAAAAACTGCGTGAGGTCTACTGTTCACAGAACTACTGGTAGGTTTCTTAACAGATAATTTCAACGCTATATATTTGTGCGTATAGCTAGAAACAAAATAATAATCATATGGTGTACAGTAACTATATTACCCAATATAGTTACATATATATACAGTATTATATATTGGGTAATAATTATAGTTACTGTAATATGGTGGAGCTGAGTTGTAAATCAGATGAGCTCTTTTCTTTTCCAAAGAAAACTTTAATCTTCAATAATTATTTTCATCTCGCATCAGTCTTTCCATCTCAAGAATACAACAGATAGTCTGAATAAGAATAGCAGACTTTTCAATGACTAGTCAGAAAGACACGTTGAGTCGCTGGTCCCGGCTGCCAGTAAAACTGTCAGATACTCCTCAGAACTACCTAAAAATTGTGTTATGTATGAATTAAACATTTTGACATCAGATCGATTAACATATCCGCTTCATTTGATAAGATTCAGTTTGTTGAAAGGAGATTTTTTGATCAGTAATTCAAATCGATGAACTTCGTAAGGTCCCAATTGACAGAATCCCAAACGACCGAAACACTATATTTTCCCAAACGGCCGAAAACTACTTTTTTCCCAATTGGCAGAGCGCTTTCTGTCATTTGCGACAAACTAGATAATGTTTCTGTCGTTGTTTGTTGCATTGAGCCGAAAGTGGTGAGAATCCCAAACGATGAACTTGATTATTCAAATCGATGAAAATGCCTCATCCACAACAAGTTTTTTAATGTTTCGCGTTGACTGAACTTTATTATCGAAAAATCATCAGTAACGGGAACAAAGAGTTTGTATTGGCGATTCAAATGTGGTTGAAGTGTATAAAAATTTTACTACAATGGAATTGTACAGTGGATGAACTACTAATAAAACCATACATTCATCTCATAGCTTGTTGTCCAAAAACAAAAATATTTGACACACATGAATAGTCAAAAACAAGAATGTTTGACGTATGAATGCATGTGTAGAATACAAATGGTCATCATTGATATTGCCGCAGGTCAGAATCTGTTAATTGACGAGAATTTCAAACGAATTCCCAACGATATAAATTTTGAAGTTGGCACGATAGGGTAAATCGCTGCAGGCAAAACCGACTGACATTTCAAACAATTGAAAACAAAGTTATATGAGAAACATTTTGCGGGAAGAGGCTTTCCATTTCGTACTCTTGACAGATTGCAATAGTTTGCCATCAATGCAGGGATGTAGTGAGAATATCAAGCGGTTCATATTAACATAGCGTCGATGTAGCTCACGTAGTCTACGTTGGTCGGAACAATTGTCGTACCCCGAACTGTCAGCTAAGTTTGAAAGGCCGAATGGGAAGTGACATCTCTATCAGTGCATCCCTGTCGACATGCCCACGAAATCGTCTGTTTACAATCGATTTTCCAATTTCGCTGGTGTTGAAGCGGTACATTTCCACAGATGAAAGCACAATGGGTTCCATCATCAACACAAATGGAAGATAATCACCTTTGGACACGGTCGGCTGGAAAATCCAAATACGAGGACTTCATATCAGATTAGGCTAGGATTATAGTTTGAGTTGGGGAGGAGTTAGTTAAAGGTTAAGAGAAAGATGTATCATCAGTTAATGCTGTATCAGTTAGAGCAATGAGAAGATTAGAGATAATTCAAAGCAGATCATTCTATTCATTTTCTAACACAGCACCGATGATGAACTCTTCAAAATTTTTCTCAGATTGCTTTAGGTTTGTTAAATGGTTAAATTATTGTGTTGTGTTTTCGTTTATGTCTGTTCACTGATACAGATAGAGCACCTCCCAAGTCTATGTTCCAGTTGCACGATTATTCTGTGTAAATGTGTCTTATTGGTTCGTTTACAGTCCCCGTATACAGTCATCCCCTATCTTATGCACGGTGCGACTTATGCACTGTCATTTAACCATTTAACCATTTAATGGTTAAATTATTGTGTTTTCTGTGAAGCTAAATATTTCTGATGAAGAGAAGACAAGTAAAAGCTTGTAACGAGATAAATGAAATAGAAAGAAAAATAGAAATCTTAGTAACCTTTTTGAAATAATATTTGATCTTGCGAATTTAAATCTACAATTTATAGTTTTAGTTCATAAAATCATATGAATACACTAACATATGATCAAAATAAGAATCTTCTAGCAGTATTTATTTATTCATTTCATATCACTTGAAAATGGAAATGGCATCAATGTCCGAAACATGTTGTGATTAAATTATTTCAAAAAGGGTACTAAGATTTCTATTTTTCTTTCTATTTCTATAAAAGTAGCCCTATACAGAAAAGAGAGATAAATGAATTTTATATCAAAAGATAAGTACTTAGTTTGTAGGAAGATTGTATTTTGTATCAATGGTTATGTTTGAGTATTAGCGTTTCAAGTGCCCAAGTTTCATTAAATTATAATTAGATTTGCTCTATGACTTTTTATTCAAAAATAGTGACCCCATTCATAACTTAGATCAAAATATTAAAACATATAGGAACCGATAACTTTACATCAGGAACAGGTTGTAAAACTATCAAACCTAACCTAAAGGTTAGTTTTGGAATGCATAGGTGACTCATTCACTGTCACCACCAAATCCAATAGTTTTGTGCAGCAAAAGAAGTGACACTGTTGTACTTTTTACAACAGCGCGACTGTCGGAAGGTTAAGAAAAAGATTAAGGGTTAGGTTTTTGATTTAAAATGGCAGTATGCTAGTATTATTGAGTGATTATGATTAGGATTTGAGGGAAGATGGCTAAAACTTGAGGTTTGGTTAGGGAGAGGTTGTGGTTGGTTGGGTTCTTGCCTTTTTTAATAACTTATCCTAGTATTAAAGGAATTTCTTGATCATTTGAGAATTTCAAGGACAGATGTAGTAGGCTTTATACAAATATATTGAATTTTAAGGTAGATTTTTCTTCATTATCAGGTTAATTATTTATTTAATTCTTAATATCAGAAAACGTTTATGTCTGTTCACTGATAGAGCACCTCCCAAGTCTATGTGCCAGTTGCACAGAAGCCGGTTAAATTTTATCGTGATTACACGAGAACCAATCAGAGAAGCCTTATTTTCGGGATAACCTTCTCTGATTGGTTCTCGTGAAAATAATCACGATCAAATTCAACCACCTTCTGTGCAACCAGGTCTTTATTCTCACCCTAATCGATTAATTTGTAGGGTTCACACATGTTTTCAACATTCAAATTTCTAGTGATAGAGCAGTATTTGGAATGAACAACAATAGAATGCCTCTAAACATCCATAGAAACTAAATTCGATTTCTTTGAATGACGCATCATTGCATAAACCGTTTTTAGACTTCTCTAACTGGATTTTCTGAGCTACTAGAAGCAAATCTGAATTATTAATGAACTGAGTTTTCAATTTAACTGAACTATCGAGGAAGCTGAATTTTATGAGAAACTACAAGTAATATTTGAACATTATTTATCACGGATATGTGAAACCAAGACCTTAAAGATGCATAGACTCACATGCAGCGCTAGTGTCGTACTTGGAATTGAAATCCGCCATTGAGGGGGCAACCCATAAGATTATTACATACCAATGTCACCAATGCCTTTGTGATCTATAGTATTACAAATATATAGTATATAGTATCTCGTGCTAAAATACCCCAATGGCGGCCTTCAATTCCAAGTAAGAGCTATCATTGGGAAGGCATAGGCATTGTGGGTCTATATCTCTTTAAGGTCTTTGTGTGAAACTCATCAGTTTATGGCTCGGATGCACAGAAGGCGGTTAAATTTTAATCGTGATCAATTCCACGAGAACCAATCAGAGAAGCCGTCTTATCATAAAGGTCTTCTCTGATTGGTTCACGTGAAATAAATTAAATTACATTTTAAATTGAATTAAATTAAATTTTAATTTCACGTGAACCAATCAGGGAAGACCTTTTTGATAAGACGGTTTCTCTGATTGGTTCTTGTCGAATTAATCACTAATAAAATTTAACCGGCTTTTGTGCAACCGGCACTAACAGTTTCTCTCGTCGTCATCGTATACAAGCATATCTGAATTTTGAGTAAACTGAATTTCCAATGATTGAAATTAACTTTTCAACACACTGCACAGGAAGCAGCTGTTTTCCAGTCCCTACGTAGACTGAAAGACATTGTTTGCAGACGACTCTCGTCTGACGTCAGAACAGGTTCCTTTCCGGCCTAGGCCGGATAGAGTACCCTTTCCAGCCGCTAACATGGAACTAAGAAAGGTGATAAAAAAAACAGCTGATAAAAACGTTTCATTATCTGTGTTCATTATTCAATTTAAACATTTTTAATAACATCATCTTATTGTCATTTGAAAGAATAAAAAAGTATAAACTCAACCTCCCACATAATAATTGAACATCATCTTTCAGGTTATTTAGACAAATCAGAATAATAAAAAAAAATACTTGGACAATTTCCTGATATTCAGATTACCTCAGATTTGCTAGAGCTATCACCTTCCACTTCTGCTTTCGAAAGTGCTTAGTAAACAACCATTCTCATATATATATATATATATATATATATATATATATATATATATATATATATATATATATGAATATTGTCTATTATATATATTGTTTATTTTTGTTTATATATTGTTTTATTTACTATTTAATTTATTGTTTATTAATATATTGTTTATTTTTGTGTGTGGCGAAAAATAGCGTTTGCACCACGGGCAAAAATGTTTTTCCGGCTCTCAATCTCTTCTAGTTCTCGGCCTACGGCCTCGGACTTGATAACCGATTTCGAGCCAGAAAAATCTCATTTTCTGCTCTAGGTGCGAAATACACTATTCAAGTAAACTGAATTTCCTGAGAGACTACAATTGATCACTATCACAGATTTGTGAAACTGATGAATGTAGGAGTTTTTCCACTTTGGTATATTCTGAGACGGGCTAGTAAGGAGTTTAATTATTCACAGTAATCAAGCTGTCTCGTTACTATAATTGAGGGAAAAATTAGACCCGGAGATCCACACCTACGTCTAGTTCAAATTTGCAAAGTAGCAAGACATCCAAGGACTCTATTAGCCCTTCATTCCTCAGAGGATTCCGTTCCTGTACAGCACACACATTTCGGCGAAAGACATCTTTACTGTGGGCAAATAAAACACCTTTTATCCCATTGAAATTACATTTGCCGTGGCAGAGGTTCACAGGTCTGCACTTTGATGACATTGGGCTCAGGACCTAGTCCTGGACCTGGACTGAGTAGACAGGACACTGAGCATTAACCGGAAAGCCTGATTTATGTGGCACAGTCGTTCCCTTTAATTAGATTCATCTGTTTCACCGCCATCACTTTTTCATTCGTTCACTGAACATTGCAATACAAATAATAAATTCGCCCGGAGACGTTTAAATCTCAACCATGTAGGTAATTTTTTATACTTTTACTTCAACGTGCTTGCGTCAACTAGATTATCTGGACCATTTACACTATTCAGATTGTCTAGATTATGGTGATTATCTATACTATCTTGGTTGCACTTGGTTTAGATATCTTGCCTATCCAGATTATCTAGATTTTCCAGATTATCCAAATTCTCTCCATTGCACTTAGTTGAGATGTCTCACTTTCCACTAGCTGGTTATAACATCACGTTTTCATTGATAAAAATATCATTTTAGAAATTTGGTTGTGCTGGGAATTGATTTAACGTTTTTCAATCTCTTCTCAGATCATTAATCATATAATTGGAGAAAATTTTAGTCATTCTGATCAAATACAATCAATATTTGATCCTCATATTCCTTTCAAATCGAATCAACTCATTTGCTGAATGTTCCAACTCAAATAGATAGAATACAACAGTGTTTAATATTCATGGATATACTAGTGATGAATTAGAGAAAATTTGAGTTATTCTAATCAAATGCCTTCGATATTTTTCATATTCCTTTCAAATCAAAACAATTTTTTTTTTGCTGAAAGTACCAACTCAAATAGATAGAATACAACAATGTTTAATTGATAAATATTCTAGTGATAAATTATTATAATGTTCTTACAAAAAGTATTACTCAGATTGAAATGTTGTACGGACATAATATTATTCACCAATGAATAGAAAATTCAAGTACCTTATCTAATAGGAAATTTCCATTAACATGTTTCAACATTATTACCAGTATGGAATTTCATTGTGTGTAATTTATATTCTTGATTTGCTGATGAATGTTAGTTGATTCAATTGAAATAGTTTTATTTATAATATGTACAAAACATGAGAACATAATGTCAATCAACTTGAAAGAACTCACTCTCCACTCACAGACTCAAGTCTTTGTGGAGAGTATTCACTGTTAAATGTGTAAATGAATTTCATGAATTTGTATTATGTTTTGTGAATAAAAAGCTATTTGATTTGATTTGATTTGAATATCATTTTTAATTCTCACTTGAAAATGACATTGATGTTGAAAAATGTTGTGAGTAAAAATTTTCAAAAAGGGTACTTGGGTTTCCACTTCTTATTTATTGATAATTAAAAGTAGCCCTGGTATCGTTCAACGAAATGGAGTCTTTACAATGACGCAATTGCATCAGCCAATGAGAGCACATTGTGGGCGTGGACTTGTAGAAAGCGGTGGGAGTGTACTCGCACGTGATTGGTCGAGTGTGATGTAGTAGCTCTCTCAGCTGACATTGAAATTGGCATATACTAATATCTATTAAAACCCCATTAAAGAGTGGAGTTCTGGTTTATAAATATCATTTAGATACACTCAAAACTTGTAAATATACTTAAGAAGCTCAGATCATTGAATACATATCAACATATTTATAAGCTCTCACATTCATTGAACGAGCGTCAGTGAGTCCTCACTTTTGACTTAAGCCCCGCACTCACACATTGATTTTTATTCGCACGATATTTCGCCGTCTCTATGAATTCTATCAGATTAAACGGAACTTGCCAAACATCATCTGCTTGGAATCATCTGTTTAATCTGATAGAATTTATAAGGACGGCAAGCTACCGTACGAACAGAAATCGATGTGTATGTAGCTTTTCTTACTGAGGGCCAAGGTCGGCGTCCGTCTGTTTGTATGTTTTACAATAACTTTAGAAATAATTTATAATTGATCAATCAGCTTCAAAATTTGAACAGGTATACTTCGAACCTTTCTAGGTTCTAAGTTCGTTGGACAACAAAATTGACTCACTCCTTCGTCCTTTTCCAGGATATTAAAATAACCTTGAAAGTGCATAAGAAGAAAATTTGTTGTGATTTATCATTTAGTTAGCTGAATAATTCATTGCATGCAATCACTAGTTTATCCATTATTATTATATAAGCTCATACTCATTTAGGCTACATATTTTGCTCAATTTTGTTTTATGTATTATTATTACTTTCTTCTATTACTTGAAATAAAAATTGATTTGATTTTGATTTATTGGAGTCTACTAATATAATTATTCAGCCTATCTTTCTTATAATCTGGAATACCTTCAGAAACCTTACATTTATCTTAAAATGTGTATCTTAAAACTTTAGTATTTTGTATATACTGGCTATATACTCGTATATACTCGCTATATACTGGCTATATGATTCAATGATTTATTTCGGCCTAAGAAATACATTAAGTATCTTAGCCATATTACAGATAAGTCATATTATTACAAAAACATATATTATATTATATATATTGGAGTATATAGCTATATACTGACTATATACTCGTTTGTACAGGCTATATATTCGTATATTCTGACTTATTATCACCATATACTAGTTATATACTCGAATATAGCCAGTATATACGAGTATGTAGCCAATATATACGAGTAGATATCCAGTATATACGAGTATATGGCTCGTATATGAGATTATATAGCCAGTATATACGAGTATATGTATAATCGCTATATACTTGCTATACACCATATACTAGTTATATACTCGAATATAGCCAGTATATACGAGTAGATATCCAGTATATACGAGTAAATGACTCGTATATGAGATTATATAGCCAGTATATAAGAGTATATAGGCAGTATATACGAGTATATATATAATCGCTATATACTTGTCATACACCATATACTAGTTATATACTCGAATATAGCCAGTATATACGAGTATGTAGCCAATATAGGAGTAGATATCCAGTATATACTAGCATATGGCTCGTATATGAGATTATATAGCTGGTACATAAGAGTATATAGGCAGTATATACGAGTATATATATAACCGCTATATACTTGCTATGTACAGGTATGTACTGGCTATATACTCGTATATACCGGCTATATACTCGTATATACCGGCTATATACTCCTATATACTGGCTATATACTGGCAATATACTCGTATATACTGGCTATATACTCGTATATACTGGCTATATACTCGTATATACTGGCTATATACTCGTATATACTGACTTATTCTCGCTATATACTGGCTATACTCGTATATACTGGCTATATACCCATATATTCTGGCTATATACTCTTATATACTGGCCACATATTCTTATATACTGGCTTATTCTCGCTATATACTCGTATATACTGACTTATTCTCGCTATATACTGGCTATACTCGTATATACTGGCTATATACCCATATATTCTGGCTATATACTCTTATATACTGGCCACATATTCTTATATACTGGCTTATTCTCGCTATATACTCGTATATACTGACTTATTCTCGCTATATACTGGCTATACTCGTATATACTGGCTATATACCCATATATTCTTGCTATATACTCGTATATACTGGCTATATACTCCTATTTACTGGCTTATTCCCGCTAAATACTGGTCTATATACTCGTATATACTGGCTTATTCTCATTATATACTGGTATATACATCAAATCAATTCTAAAATCATGTGAAATATAGTAAGGAATGTTTGAACTCGTGGATAGAGCACAAGATTTCCTTTTCTATCCAAGCCAATTATTTAACAAAAAATATTTATTTATTTTCTTGTAACACTGTTATTTGATGAATAAATTTGATTTGAAATAAATAAAAAGGGTAGGGTATTTTCTGGCTATATACTCCTATTTACTGGCTTATTCCCGCTAAATACTGGTCTATATACTCGTATATACTGGCTTATTCTCATTATATACTGGTATATACTTAAAATCAATTCTAAAATCATGTTAAATTCAGTAAGGAATGTTTGAACTCGTAGATAGAGCACAAGATTTCCTTTTCTAGCCAAGCCAATTAATAAACAAAAAAATATTTATTTATTTTCTTGTAACACTGTTGTTAATTGGTGAATAAATTTGATTTGAAATAAATAAAAAGAGTAGGTTATTCACTGGCTATATACTCCTATTTACTGGCTTATTCCCGCTAAATACTGGTCTATATACTCGTATATACTGGCTTATTCTCATTATATACTGGTATATACTTCAAATCAATTCTAAAATCATGTTAAATTCAGTAAGGAATGTTTGAACTCGTGGATAGAGCACACGATTTCCTTTTCTAGCCAAGCCAATTATTTAACAATAGTTATTTGTGCAACTAGTGCGCAAAGTGACAGTTTGCTGCACCGAAAGAAACGTTTACGGAATGGTTTGTTGAGTGCAGCAGAGGAACTTTGCGCACGTATTTCACATTAAATTTTTCCTACAGTTACCATTGAATATGAAAAGTGGATAATTATGGGTGAAATTGCATGAAATCCATCAAATGTTTGTGTGTGTGTGTGATTCTGTTATTAATAAAAACCTTGATTTATTTTAAATAGAATAATGTAGTAGTGTTTGAATGGCGGGGCGGCTGTCATCCACTGTTGTCCACCACTTCAAGATTCTTATAACGTGCACCACAGTCACAGTTACCAACTTAATTTTGATTTTGCTGCACTGGTTCTCCATATAACCTACTAACTATTTTGCGTTGTCATGCTGCAAATCTGGAGTATGCAAAGTACTCACTTTGAGCACTAGTGCGGAAAAGTGATTCTTTGTGGCCTGCAATCAGTGCAGAAATGGTCACTTTTCAGGGTATCTGTAGGAAAAAAAATATTTATTCATTTTCTTGTAACACTGTTGTTAATATTGTTGAATAAATTTGATTTGAAATAAATAAAATGGTAGGGTATGATGAATGAAAAAGTAGGGTATGCGAATGAAATGAGTTTCCTAGTTTCAAAATAGACCCTTGTGGAGCACAGGTTACCTGCTAGTCTATGATATGGTTCAGGGATTAATAATTGACTTATACATGTACGGGATAGAAAATTTACGAATGATGCATTATCGCGTCTGAACTACTCAACTGATTAACTTAAAATTCTGCATATTGATTCTTAATTTACCGAGGATGGTTATAGACCTATCTTAAATTCTTCAAGATTTCAGTGGATCAAGTTTTTAATTGGACCTTTGCGGAGCACGGGTTACCTACTATACTCCGTACAAAATTACTTCTGACATTGAGAAATATGAGCGCAGAGAAACGGAGGGAGATCAGCCAATCACAGTGCTGGATTGAGTCATAGGTGGAAGCGCAGTTGCCAATTTGTCAATTAGGATCAATCGAGTCAATTAGGTTTAAGCATAGAGGAAAGAAGCACTATTAAGCACTGGTATGCTTAATCCGTGGTTTAAGTATCCATATTGGGCGCTGTGAATAAAAACGAGTGGGACAAGTAAATACTTGAATGACAAGTTAACGCCAAAATTGAATTGAATAAAACAAGTATTTACTCTTACTTGCGAGTAAATACTTGAGAGGCTAGTAAACCCCCGGAAAATGCCAATTTTGGTATGAATAAACGCAAGTAAATACTCGTCTATTCGCAAGTCAACCTGACCCCAGACTTGCAGTCGTACTTGTACACGAGAGATGGCTGCATTTATGGACCTGCATGGTATGAAACGTTATAGAGACCGGCGTGATATAAGTCCCGATCTATCTAAGGGACTATAACGGTTTGAGAACAAAAACGTAGATTTCCTCACTCCGCACTTTCTTGATGAAAACACTGATGCAAGTGGTGGAGGATTAACTGCAAGGAAAGAGATGGGAATTTTTCTGAGATACCTTAGTGATCCAAGATTCCAAAGTGGTGTTGCTAACGACATGGGGGTTGAAAGAAGTACCGTCAGCAGAACATTTTCAAGTGTATTGGATAAAATTGTTTTGAAGTCTGAAGATTGGATCAAATTTCCACGCACTATTGAAGATATGGATCAGGCCAAGGCAGATTGGGCTTCAAAATTTCGCATTCCGACTGTCATTGGTGCTATAGATTGCACTCACGTGCAATCGGCGTTTAGCGACAAAAACAGAACAAGTCACAACAGGAAATGATGCGTAGTAGTCTGTATGACGCTACAAGTATTTGTTTGCCTTTCTTGTGAATTCAAATACTCGTTACACTTGTAAGTAAATATTCGTCGTACTCGTTTCTATTCACACCACCCATTGGATAAGAAGACAAAATCCAGTCTATCTATACAATCTTGTTCGTTGTTAATTTTATTCAATAGTCTCGTTTGAGTTTGCATGGAATAGGTATCAATTATTATCTCATGAAATGAGTAGAAGTAGTATCCTACTCATCGAGCATGAGCAGTTAACTAAACTCAAACTTGACTCAGGGTTTAAACCTGAACTTATTGAGCAGTTATCAAGCTTGAGAGAAAAGCACGCAGCATGTCGAGAACTTTGCTTGTGAGTTAGCGATTTGTCAATAAAAACTTGTTACAACTCTGAACAAATCGTTGATGACAAACTCCTGAGATTCCTGTCCAACTGCAAAAAGACTCAACTTCTGATATCGAGCAGCTGCATTTTATTGTACAGAAAGCCTCTACTTCTCCATGGACACGTAGTGGAGGATCAATAAAATTCGTTTCCTCCAGCAAAAGCATGAATTATTCGGCTATTTATGTGCAGCTATAAAAAATTCTATCTTGACATTCGACTCTTACATTCTCTGTCATGATGTATGTTGGATGCTATTCTATAGATCCCCGATCCAAACTGAGTTGGTCAAACTGTAAGGCTAGTTACACACACATCGATTTTTGTTCCTACTATTTTTTGTCGTCCGTATAAATTCTATCAGATTGAAAAGAACTTGATGAAATCAATAGTCGACAACTCTCATAGAAAGAAAACTTCCATTAGAATCTAATATGATATAATTATTATCATAAAAAAAATCAACTACTAGCCGTCAGGCTCGCTTCGCTCGCCATATCCGTCTAGCCTGGGACTACGCCCCCTGGACCCCCGACTGGATCGTCCAAAAATGAGATCAACGGGCTCGCTTCGCTCGCCTGCATGTAGGCCTCAGCGGAACCTCTGTACCGAATTCTGGACCCCCGACTGGATTGTCCATAAATGAGATCAGCGGGCTCGCTTCGCTGGCCTGCGTGTAGACCTCAGTGGAACCTTTGTACCGAATTTGAACGTATTATGTCAATTTGATCTCGAAAAAACACCTGTTACTATATCAGCGAACAAAATTCATCCACCTCAGCTAAACCTGTGTACTGAATTTTTTTTATTATATTTCCATCAATATTATTGAAAAAGATGATGAAACGCAGAAAAGCTGAAAAAACGCTTTTTTTATATGATAAACCTACTAAGTTCCAAATTTCGTGAAAATCGTTAGAGCCGTTTTTGAGATCCATTGAACATAAATAACCAGATATAAATATATAAAAATACAGAAATTGCTGGCTTAATATAATAGGATATAGGATGCTGGTATATCATAATATGATATCACATAT
Source organism: Nilaparvata lugens (assembly GCF_014356525.2). NCBI lineage: Eukaryota > Metazoa > Arthropoda > Insecta > Hemiptera > Delphacidae > Nilaparvata > Nilaparvata lugens. The sequence goes on from NC_052504.1 coordinate 97,739,255, forward strand.
TATGATATATAGATCACATATTATGTGATATATTAACTGTTCATTCCTGTTAAGAATTATCAATTATTTTTTATTAGCCAAGAAGATATTTGAATAATAAAATAATGAGATCAAAAATATTTTATTGATCAATCATAGTTCTACATTGTTCAATCAAATATTTGATTGATCAATTGAATCTCTACATTGTTGGAAAATGATCTGGCAACGGTGCGGAGCTAGAAAAGGATAGCGGCATCTGCTTTGCCGAATGATAGACAAGGATAGAAACACCAATGTCAATTAAGTACTGTCATTATAAGATGGACTCACTGTATAATATTCATTGAATGAGACCAACAAAAAATAATATTTTCCATTCGGCATACAGTAGGGGAAGGAAACATTGAGAAATTCTTCTACATATTATGTTTCTCTATGAGTGTATATTCTCATGAGTAGTCCAAAATATTCAGGATGTGCGAGAGACTTATTGATCTTATTGATCAAGGGATGATTATCAAGACGTATTTTCTCACTAGAGCGTTTCAACAGGAAATTCTAAATCGTAAATTCAAGTTTGAAAAAGTCAACTTAAGAAATACTCATGAAATAAATTCCATTTTCTGTGCAATATAATTAAATTTCATTACAATATTATGAGAATTTAAAATTTGGAAATATAAAGAATTTTGGAAAACAGTACTCATGCAGTATACTGGACTCATGAACTCAATTCAGCTTTGTGAACTCCTGTTTCCAGAGTATCCTACAAAGATTGATTCTATCAATCAGTGAGCCGATAACTAGAACAGACTAGAACTTTTGTCTGGAGAATAGAATTCATCAAACTTTGCGAGAAAGTGGCTCCTCAGATAGCTCTTTGTCCCAGTTCTAGTTTACCCTACATACGAAAATCGGACGGAGATGTCGCAACACCTTATCCAACACATCCTTCCAACACATCCTCCCAACACATCCTTTCAGTTCTAAACTCCGAATCTCAGAAACCAACAGACCATAACATCACAACATCCTTTTAAATCCTTCTCGCAGACCTTTTTGTTGTTTCTTTGTTACTTTCTCATCCCCTCTCCATCACCCCGTCCCTCACTCACATACTCCACCATAAACTACCTCCATCTCAGTCTCCCTTTAATTCACCCTCTCTCTTCAACCCTTTTACAGAACCTTACACAGGTCGTCCATTTTCTGTTGCCTTGGAATGCTGTACAGCTCATGACTTCCCGGAATGAGAGCCTTGCACCTGAAATGCTGAGCTATTCCTGCAAACCATGGCTGAAGCTGGTGAGCTATTTCTGCAAACCGAGATCAATATTCTCTCATTTTTCGCATAGTTTGAATTCTGCACTGAGCGAAGACTTCAGAGAAATATGCGACTCATGTTCATATAGTAATCAGAATAAATTCAGGACAATCATGATTCTATGGAGAGAAAAGTCTATCCGAATTTGATTTTTATCTAAAAAGAAAATGTGAACTATTATTACTAGTAGTTCTGTGAACAGTAAACCTCACTCCGTTTTCTCATCCACAAGTATCTGATGTCACGTGTTCCAGTTGATTCAGTTGAATCACAATTCGTAGTTGAATCATAATTTACTCTTAAAACTGTTATTTTTTGTTTTCTCCAAGATCAAAAACTCACTTATGATAATAAACTCAGTTCACCTTTGAATTTGTATCCCATCCAGTTTCGTGATAATCTTTCCATCAGATAAAAATATTTCTCAAATTTTTAAAATTAATTCTTTTCAATCAAGAATATTATCATTTTTTCAGTATTATTCAGTTCATTTAATCATTCTCTATTTTATTTTCAATCACCTATTAGCCTAAATTTGTTTTTTCAAATGTGAGAATATTGATACTGATGGGCACGCGACATAAAAAATATTGAAACCCAAAGACCTTAAAGATGCTTAGACTCACATGCAACGCTAGAGTCGTACTTGGAATTGAAATCGGCCTTTGAGGGGGCAACCTATAAGATTATTACATACCAATGCCATTGTAATCTCTAATATGACAATAAATTATATAGATATTATATCTCGTGCTGAAATACCCCAATGGCGGCCTTCAATTTCAAGTAAGAGCTATCATTGGAAAGGCATAGGCATTGTAGGTCTATATCTCTTTAAGGTCTTTGTTGAAACCCTACCTTATAGAAATAGACATGCCCAGACATCTGTGTAATGCATGCAATGAATAATCCACTTGTCAGCTGATTAAATATGAATAATTATATAGTCTGATTGATACCATCTTTAAGGATGATATTATATAGTTATATCAGAGTATGGAGGAATTCCTTTTCTTTTCATATTATCCTTAAAATGCAAAATCTCCAAAAAACATTGTGTATACATCGAAGCGCAGTTGAAAAAGGAATATTCCTGCCAAATCTCATCGAATTCTATCAACGTGTTTAGCCGTAATCACGTTACATGCAAATAGACAAAAGCAAATCGAGTTGGAACATAGACCTCACTACGTTCGGTCAATTAAACGAAAATCTCAATTAAATGCTGTAAATCGTTTCGTTTAATAATAATTATTCTTTAATTAGCATTTAAACAAATGCAACTTCCAGTTTATTATCATATTTAAAATGTGAACTTACTGTAAAACCGCAGTTACACATCGATTTTTGGACGTATACTCTTTTGTCGTCCTTATAATATAATAAACAAATAAAAAGTAAGAAAAAATAGCAGCATCAATGTATATTCAGTACTTAGTAAGGGAATAATTGACCGAACGTAGTGAGGTCTATGTTTTAACTCGGATTTTCTTTTGTCTGTCTGTATGTAACGCAATTACGGACAAACGCGTTGATAGAACTCTATGAGATTTGGCAGGAATATTCCTTTTTCAACTGCGCGTCGATGTATACACAAGGTTTTTGAAATTTTGCATTTCAAGGATAATATGAAAGGAAAAGGAATTCCTCCATACTCCGATATCACTGTATATATCATCTACTCTGAAGATAGGATTAATCAGACTATATTATAATTATTCATAATCAATCAGCTGACAAGTGATTACACAGATGTCTGGAGAAGCCAGTCTATCTTTGTATTTCTATAAGGTCTATAGTTTCAATCAAAGAACTTAAAGGCATGCATTTTTGAGGTCTTTGGTTTCAATATTTTGTTTTGCAGTCATGGTATTATTATTATTATCATTTATTTATTCTACGAAGGCGACTTTCTAGGAGTATTTTAAGCCTATAGTGTGGTACACGTTATAATGGCAGTGGATAAAGATAGAAGAATAGCGATGCCGATTCTCTGCATTGATTAATTATATTTCTACACTGTCAAAAACATAATTGACATCGTTGTGGACCTAGAAAAGGATATACAACCGGCTTTGTCGAATGATAGACGAGGATAGCAAAAACAAAGTCATTATAGTGGACCTCACTATAGGTGATGATGATGGGATGAATGATAATACAATGAAGTTAGAGTTATGAATGAATAAAAATGATAGGTTATGCTATCCACATTAATTGATTTGAGTCCACTTTTCAGTCCAGAAATAAATAAACTAGAAATTTTGAATTTGATTTGATTAAAAACTGAATATAATAGAATGATTACAATCCATAAACTCTCAGAACTTGAAAATTATGGGTTATTAAGAGAAATTGTGAACCAGAAATAAAACACAAACTAATTCACTAGAAGCACAGTGAATATACGTGCCTATCAGTATCATGGAAAGATATTAATATAATATATTAATGGAAAGATAGAGAGAGATTGTGAGAAGGACAGTGATTAATAGAATAAGGGAGGGAGTAATTCAGTCATTAAGAGGAATTGAGAGGGTGAAAGAATGTGTGAGAGAGTGAGTGAGTGAGACAAACATAGAACTACTAAGTGCGGGAGGACAGGAATATATGAAACCAATTCTGACCACTCACTCAGTTCAGATAGCTCATGAGCTAATGAGCTCGATTTCCCATTCGAATCACTTCAAGGCATTTCGAGGCTTCGCAACTCAACAGTTGAACATCAACTTCATCCAACAGATATTGAATTACACTGGAATAAGTTTATTAAGAGCAGAGCACTCGCGAATCAGATTGCATCATTCCAAACCAATCCATTAGCAGCCAACAAGCACATCACTTGAAATGGAGAGTTGCTATCAGCAGCTATAGGGTAAGGCCTCCCATTATTCTGACTGAAACCATATTTGATATTATACTTTATCCGTGGTGAACTCCAGTTGCAGAAATCTGCATACTATATTACTAGTAGTTCTGTGAGCAGTAGACCTCACGCAGTATTCTCATCCACAAGTACCTGATGTCACCTGTTTTAAATGTTGACAAACTCAGTTCCTGTTTGAATCTGTATTTCATATGATATAATTTATCCAGTTCCGTGATAATCTTTCCATCTGATAAAAATTCATTTTTTACAAACATATTATAATTTCTTCACCATTATTTAGTTCATTTGATTATTTTTAATCACCTATTAAATTAGTTTTTTCGAATGTGAGAATTGCATCAGATCGAAATTGTTCGTGTCGGATACTTATATCGTAAGGACCTTAAGTTCCAAATTCAAAGTCATTTCGTTAATTGGGAGATGAGATATCGTGTACACAGACGCACATACACTCATACACACACACACACACACACACACACACACACACACACACACACACACACACAACACACACACACACACACACACACACACACACACACACACACACACACACACACACACACACACACACACACACACACACACACACACAGACCAATACCCAAAAACCACTTTTTTGGACTCAGGGGACCTTGAAACGTATAGAAATTTAGAAATTGGGGTAGGCTACCTAATTTTTTTTCGGAAAGCAATACTTTCCTTACCTATGGTAATAGGGCAAGGAAAGTAAAATATATTTAGAGAAAATGACTGAGTCTGTCCAACCCTAGAGCACTGCATGACAAATATTCTAATCTCCCTTCCTTTCCATTCCTCATTCCATTCATTTATCCATCTTACATAATATCTATATTCATCATCTCATCTCAACATTTTCTGTTCTTTGGTATTGTATATCGTCATTATTACTCAATAATTTCTAGAATCTTAATTAAATCCCACCCTATAACGTTTGTTTCATTTATCTATTTCGAATCATTAATGCAATATTGTACTCCCTATTACTTATTCTAATATCATTAATCTTATTCAATCATCCCATACTCCTAGATTCAAATCACATATTCACATGTTACAATATTCTCAATAGCTCTATTCCATTACAACCCGGTCGTGTGTTGATGGGGAGGATATTATTTTATATCCTTCTTAGAGAATCGACAATAAATTATTTGTTGAAACACCGCCGATTTATGAAGTTACATTACAATTCTATATTATTGTTATTCTATTTGCATTTAATCTTTATTCTCATTGATTAATTTTTTATACTTTGTATAATTCGTTGAATAATTAGCGTTACCGTCATTTAATGTAAAGTAGTGTATAAGCCAGTAAATATAGTAACATACATCATCATCATCATCATCATCATCATCATCATCTTCACTTCAGGGATTAGGTTTATTAATGAACCTGTTCCGGTACCCATCTCTTTCTTGGTCTCCCTACATCTCTTTTTCCTGTAGGTCTATAGTTTTGGACTACAACGGGAATTCTTCCAGGTGGCATTCTATCCAAATGATTGCACCAGTTGCGTCTATTTTGAATAATTCTTTCATGTAGAGGAGCAACCAATAAACCCTGTCTTATATCAGTGTTTCTTATTCTCCAATTCTCACTCCCATATAGGAGAGTCGGAACTGCAATGGTATTATAGAACTTTATTCTGGTTTCTTGTCTTGATTTATTTTTGAGGTTTCTATGTATAGTTGCACATATTTTCTGAAACTTTGAAATTTTATTGTATACATCAATATCTGTATCATATGTTACATTATTACCAAGATAGTTGAACTTTTTCACTTGTTCTATTTCAAGTAACATACATAAATAAAGAAATCCAATCTTTCTCACTATCTCTCTCTTTCTCACTTATTCTCTTTCTCTCTCTCTCTCTCTCGCATGATGTACGTCTCTAATTAATTGCACACACAAATAGTACACCACCAATCATCTTCTCTCAACCGCAATGTGGGATCATTATTGATAATGTAACTTGATCACAGTTCCGAGTTGTGAGTTGTTGAGCTCTCGTACTTTCACGAACCTGTGATGTAGCCTAACAGCATTATTAATCAACGGGGGAACTGTACCCCGGACCACATTACTAATTCTCACCCTAGATCCACTCTTCCACTCTTCCTCGTCGAAGTCAGCCAGCAACACTGGAGGAGAGACCAGTATTAAACCATACGAGAAAACTTTAGAAGTATACATATTTTTAGAACTTAAGAAAATACATTACGTCTGGTTTCCATTAGTAGAGTTGGTGGTAGAGTTCCCTGGGCAACTATCTTGTAAACTCTCCCAATGGAAATGTTCATAGTAGAGTACTAGCATAGATGAAGGATAAGTAAGGCTATATTATTCTTGTCTCTGGTACTAGTTTTACTTTCCTTGCCCTATTACCATAGGTAAGGAAAGTATTGCTTTCCGAAAAAAATCAATGTACCCCAATTTCTAAATTTCTATATGTTTCAAGGTCCCCTGAGTCCAAAAAAGTGGTTTTTGGGTATTGGTCTGTATGTGTGTATGTGTGTGTGTGTGTGTGTGTGTGTGTGTGTGTGTGTGTGTGTGTGTGTGTGTGTGTGTGTGTGTGTGTGTGTGTGTGTATGTGTATGAGTTGTCACGACTAGCTCAATATCATGCGAATTGAAAAATGCAGAGTGAAGTGGGCATTACAAGAATATTGACTAAAATAAATAAAATTACATCACTCCACTTCCAATTGATTATTATAAGTCTTCAAGTAACCTTTATGAATTATGATGATTCGGAGATGTCTGAAACTTGTACTAAGGATTACGAAATTAATCAAATGAAATTATTCAGGCCTAGTAAGCTGTATAGTACTTATAATGAAAGAGAGATAAGTGGGAGTAATCGGAAGAAAGAAAAAACCGAAGGTATAATGAATGTAGATCGTGTGAATAATGTCGATTGTGTAGGGATTGTTGATTGTATTAAGGAAATAGAAGTTAGAAAACAAAACAGTGATGAGGAGTCTGAAGCAAAGAAGAGGAAACACACTCGTTTTAAAGAAAATACTCCAAATAGAGTACGGGAAAGAGAATACATTTTTCATGAAAAGAACAACAATCACACATCACACGCGAGATATACCGATGTTCGCGTATAAGAAATCGAAAACGTAGGCGCTTCAAAAAGCATTGTGAACAGGCGGATTGCTCAAATGAAACTACTGGCAATGGAAAAGAAATTGAAACAGACCGTAATACTTTATCGGAAATAACGGCTTTTGGAAAGAGACCACTGCGAAACAGAGATAGCCTACCCTTGATTAACGAAACTGATAAACAGGCCTACTACGAAAGAAGAAATAATTTGAACCTATTTCGAATGATAACGAAACCGCTACTAGCTCCAAACTACTAAATAAATCAATCAGATATTTCCCAGAGGACGAAAGTTCCACCCCCATGAAATTAAGAACCATATTCAGAGACGAGATAATCGCTGATTTATTAGAAGAAGATACAGGACATGAAGAAAACGAATTAAAACAATTTCAAGCATTTATCGAATGTAATCTGTACGGTAAGAAAGTGCAAGCATTGATAGACACTGGTGCACAATGCACCAGTCATCAAAGCTGATCTATTCTTCAGTATAGAGTCAAAGCAGAGAATTGAAACCCTACCGCTTAGTTCGACCTATATTCAAGGAATAAATCCGAGTCGCCGAGTAAAAATTCAAAAACAATGCCTGCTAGAAATACCGATGTTAAATAATGTAGTACTCTCTCACACATTCCTCGTTTATCCAGCATCCTGTCCAGATCTTATCAATGGCGTTGATTTTTTGAAATACTTCCAAGCTATCATTGATTTGACCAATATGACACTATCCATTCGCCAAGGAAGAGAGGGAGCTATGCTAACCACTCCACTCATTTTAGAAGCGCAACACGTAGATACTCCTAAAATAAGAGTGATCGAACAAGGACCAAGTGATAGGCCTACACACATGCGTGAAGAAGGAGACGACGATTTCGTGAGATTGGACACTGAACAATGGCAATGTAGAGAGTCTGATGAAACCAAGGATAAACAATTATTCGAAGCATTATTAAATGACATTCGCTATAGTGATGAGTATCCAGAAGAGGGAAAAACTGAAATAATTGAACTATTACGCGAGCATGAGGACGTATTCTCGGAAACACCAGGTCGTGCAACCCATTTTAAATGTCAACTTAACGTTAAACCACATAAAGCATACTACAAGAAGAATTATTCAATACCCTTCACATTACGAAATGCAGCACAGATTGAAATAGATCGTATGGAGAGATTAGGAGTTGTAGAACCTTCTTTTTCACCTTACAGTTTACCCATAGTCTGTGTTGGCAAAAAAGACAATACTGTGAGATTATGCTTAGACGCTCGTCCTCTAAATAATATCCTGGAGGATGACCGAGAAACACCTATGCAAATTGATGAGGCACTACAAACGTTTCACGGAAAATCCATATATTCAACCGTTGATCTTAGTTCTGGTTATTGGCAAGTAGAGGTAGCAGAAGACAAGGGGCGATCGAACTTTATTTGCATAACGATAGGTTTTTTCTTGTTTATTTGTACCATTCCAAATCTCTTTCAATGTCTTTTTTTGTATTAGGTTAGGCAGCCAGAGTAGAGTCAAATTGTTGTAAATAATGGTAGAGAAAATGTTTAATTATAACAAATTTTCTTAGAGTAAAAATTAGCTTTCTTTGAACACGTCTACCCTTTGGTAAAAGCAGTTAACATACTAAATCTACACGAGAAATTACAATAATAATAGCTATTCATTGTCACGATATTATATAATTCACGTTGGACATAGTAGGATATAATTTTTTATCCATCCAAATTTTCCAAGTGAGAAGCTATTCATTGTCACGATATTATATAATTCACGTTGGACATAGTAGGATATAATTTTTTATCCATCCAAATTTTCCAAGTGAGAATAATTCAGAAGTAATTAGCCATAATAAAGAAAAGAATTGGCTTATACACGTACGGGATAGGGAATTCATGAATGACGCATCATCACGTCTCAACTACTCAACTAATAATTTGAGATTTTGCATATAGATTCTTAACAACAAGGATGGTTATAAGTCTATTTTAAATTCGTCAAGATTTCAGTAGGTCGAGTTCTCAGTTCTCAATTGGATCCTTGCGGTGCACGATTCACCTGCTAGTTATCAACAAGTACCACGACAATGAGACAAAAATTTTTATCTGAAAAAATAACAAATTCATTAATTTAATAACTATAAAAATCTGGTGTGGCGCACTCACACAACTTTCCTTGCCGTTATGAAAATTGATCACCTGACGCTAGTGTTCCCGCGCATCTCATGTATACTATTCAAAGATTTGAGCCAGCTGGTGACAGGGCAATAACGCTGGAGACACACATGAGGTCTGCTATCTCTTCATAGTGAATGATTTAATAGAATCAACAATATTTTGCAATTTAATAATAACTTTTCTCGAATTTCAAGCTTATTTTCAATTTAGGTGAAAATGTTACTGAACATTAATTGTAGAGATTTTCATGCTCAATCTACTCCACTTGATTTTTCGTTTCAATGTATCTAAAGCCTGATAATTGGGAATCTATCTGCATTGATGGGGCGAAGCTCCTGACATTTTTACAGATATGGGACTTGTGGCAGTTGATAGAGCTTATCGATGACTATTTTAGGTATGAATTTGATCAAAATCGTTGGAGCCGTTTCCGAGAAAATCACGAAAAACCCTGTTTTTGACAACATTTCCGCCATTTTAGCCGCTATCTTGAATTGCATTTGGTCGAAATTGTTCGTTTCGGATCCTTATAGTGAAAGGACCTTAAGTTCCAAATTTCAAGTCATTCCGTTAATTGGGAGATGAGATATCGTGTACACAGACGCACATACTCACACACACACACCACACACACACACCACACACACACCACACACCACACACACACACACACACACCACAACACACACACACACACCACACACACCACACACACACACACACAACACAACACACACACACACATACATACAGAACATACCCAAAACCAGTTGTTGGACTCAGGGGTCCTTGAAATGTATAGAAATTTAGAAATTAGATACCTTAATTTTTTTTTGGAAAGCAATACTTCCTTACCTTTGGTAATAGGACAAGGAAAGTAAAAATAACAAATTCATTCATTTAATAACGTAGTAGCATCAGCCAATGAGAGCTCGTTGTGGGGCGTGACTTATACTAGGCCCTGCAGTGAGCTTTGACGTGATTGGTCGACGTCTTGTGATGAAGGAAGTCTTTCAAACTGGCATCCACCAATGGAAATGGAAAGGGACCTTCCGTAATATATTGTATTCTTCTTTAGTTCAATCACAAAATGTTGCACACATTGACATTACGAGCATAATGAATTCTATTAGTGAACTTTTGACCTTGAAATCGTGTATCAATGTTCAGAGATGGAGAAATTATTATACTATCCACGGCTATGCTATATCATAGAGAAACAATAGCATAAGTAGATATCCCATGGCATAGGGCGTTTATGTCGCAACTTTTACTGCTATCTCAAGCCGATAGCCCACGTAGTTATTTCCCGTGAAGCTTTATGACGCTGGTAGTCTCTCATATTGTGCCGTTCATACACTCTTACCCGGTCAAATCAGTAAAAATCAACAATAATCGACAGTAATCGTCTTGGGATAACAGTAAAAGTTGCGACATAAACGCCCTATACCATGGGATATCTACTTACGCTATTGTTTCTCTATGGCTATATTAATCATGTTCATGATACTGATTCAATATCTGCTAAGAAAAAAAAAATCCATTTAAACGTCCACCAATCTATTGTTTTCTCTAGAACTGTCATCGTCAATCATGGGTGAGAGATTTTTTCCAGAAAAATTCACTGGTCAGTGAATCACATTTCAGAGCAATCCTTTGTGGCGATAATCAGAGGTAAAACAATGTAAGTCATATCAACTGGACATTATCGATCACTCACATAAAAAACCAGTTCGTGCTTTCCTCTCTAATGACTGATTAGATTAATCAGTCAAATTACTAAGCATTTATTAACAGACCGAGCTCTGGTAAATTAATTTGCTTGACATTAGTGTTGAATCATTGGGCCATATGAATAAAGATGAGCATTTGCCTATACAGCAAAAAAAATATGGAGCATTCGCTTCATTTTCTATGAATAAACGTGAGCATGCTCATCAAAAAAATAGTTTGAGCATTTGCTCAGAAGTAAAAGCTTCTGCTCAAAATTGTATGAATAAACTAGAGCATTTGCTCAACTTTTGAAGCAAATGCTTCGAAAAAGGTGAGTCTAGTCTAGAGCAGCTTATACAAAAAGCAAAATACCTTTTGCTCATAGTAAAATGGCTCAACTTATTTGTATGAGGAAGAGGAAACTATACCAGTTACGATCACAACCAATAGTTGAGAACTATAAAACTCTTTTTAGATTCAACCATGATATAATTATATCAGCATTATCCCTACAAAAGAATATATACAAAAGATAGCTACCTGATATAAAGATAGCCATCACAAAATAGGAAATAGGCATTTAAGGAGATGAGAGTGTAGACGATTATAAGAAGGCTTTTGATATTATAAGAATATGCTGAAGATTATTATAGAGATGACATTTTTTCACGCTATTATTCCAAAATTCTAAACTAAACTAACCTAAAACTTTATTCATAAATAAAAAACAGAGCAGACGACGCAAACACAAGCGGTGCCCCCTACTTGCATATTTAGCGCTTCCGTGAGCTATAAAAACAAAGTAAGGCTACAAAAGCGAATCAGCTGATGAAAAATCTCTGAAATACGTGAGAATTTGTTCCAGAGTTCAGGAGCATAAGGTAAGAGTATAAGGTGAAGCTTATTCATATAAAAATGAGCAAATGCTTTTGCTTCTACCATTTGCTCATGAGCAAAACCTTATGCTCCATGCTCTTGCTCATGAGCATTTGCTCTGGTTTTATTCATATGGGCCAATGTCTAATCAAGTATTTCATTAGAATCAAAATAAAACTTGGCGGATGACCTGTAAATTCTTTGTTTATATCTGTGCAGTAAATGTCGAGTGAAAATAGTATTTCTCAGGCAAGCTGGAATGGGATAGCGCTACCTGCTTTGTCGAATGATAAAAGAGGATAGCAACACAATTGCCAATCAAATACTCGTGTCATTATAACGTAGACCCCACTATAGATGTTTTACTCAGATAAGATATAAATATCGGGGCACCGAGCTTCGCTCGTTATTTATTTATTGATAAACAGAACTCAATTCTTTATAAAATGATTGGGGAAGGACTAACAGGCACAGCCCAAAACTGTTTCTTCCCCGAATTTTGATTTATACACTATAAATATTCTTAAAAGTGAGTTATGTTCCACGCACTTGAATTCAGGTCAATTTTTCAGTCCAAATATTTGAAAACAGAAAAGTTCCAATTTAGATTGTTTACAAACCAAATTGAATAACAAAATAGCACTCACTCATCACTTAGAACTGTAAAATAATGGTTAACTTTGAATATTATGATATACCATCTCATGTCAACAAATCAGATTATTTTGATGGAGTCAACTTAAAATTTCTAGATTTCTCGCGCGATACGGTAAGCTAATTGATTACACAGCTGATCTCCCACACAGGCACACGCATCTTCTGTTATCGACAGACGACAAAATTATCACCTGTTTTTCCAAAGATGAATTATCCTTTTCATGTCCTTCAGCGAGTTTCCCCAGGGATGAGACCTAGTGCAATCGAATATTTATATCATAAACCTACTATGTTCCAAATTTCGTGGAAATTGTTAGAGCCGTTTTCGAGATCCGTTGAACATAAATAACCAGGTATGAAAAAATTTATAGAAATTGCTCGCTTAATATAATAGGATAAATAATAAACTCTTCCAACGCTTACATGGTCATCAACTTCATAGGAAGAGCTCTTCGGGTTTCTACCTGTTTGTGAATATCATTGATGCAAAGTGAAATCGATCTAATGATTTTTACAAAAGAATTGCTAATGTATAGAACAAGTCGGTGAGAGCCAAATGGAATGTGAAGCAATATTTCATGATTAGTGTTGGGCAGTGAGCACTCTCCCGTGGTTCCATGTGCAACCACATTTCACAACGCGAGTAATTTACTTGCTAATGTATCAGTAATGTATTACAATATATCCTGATGTGAACGAGACCAATATCTCCCACAAATACCATTGAGAAGAGGTACCGTTGGTTATTTTTTCATGCATTATTTGTCTCAGTAGATACCTACAAACTTGTATGATTTTAAAAGATGTTGGAATATAATATAACTAGCCGTCAGGCTGGCTTCGCTCGCCATATCCGTCTAGCAAGGGGGCTCTGCCCCCTGGACCCCCGACTGGATCGTCAAATAAAAGATCAGCGGGCTCGCTTCGCTCGCCTGCATGTAGACCTCGGCGGAACCTCTGTACCGAATTTGAACGTATTATGTCAATTTGATCTCGAAAACACCTGTTACTATATCGGCGTATCTTTGGCGAACAAAATTCTTCCACCTCAGCTAAACCTGTGTACTGAATTTTTTTAATATATTTCCATCAATTATTGAAAAAGGTGAGGAAGCGCAGAAAAGCTGAGAAAAAGCTAATTTTGGCTAATTGGATAAATTGGTATTTAGAAGGTCCTGGATAAATGCATTTCAATCTTCAACTTGGTGCCAACCTAACAAAGTCAACTCAACTTAATGCCAACCTGACAAAATTATTAATTTAGTTGCCAGTTAACAACTGTTTCGAAGAGGTAGGCCTACTCTATCTAGATTATAGTTGTATAGTAACATATGATATGGAAATTTCAATTATAATTAAGAGATTGGGAGAAGAAGAATATACATGCTAAAGGACGAACTTTAAACCCTTAAAAACAACCCTTAAAGTTAAAATATTGCCAAAAGAGTGCGCCTCTAAAGGGCCAACTGAACAACTGTTTCGAAGAGGTACTCTCTCTAGATTATAGTTCTATATTAACATATGGTATGGACATTTTTTCAATTATAATAAAGAGAATAAGAAGAATATACATGCTAGAAGACGAACTTTAAACCCTCAAAAACCACCCTTAGAGTTGAAATATCGCCAAAAGAGTGCGCCTCTAAAGGGCCAACTGAACATACCTACCAAATTTGAACGTTTCTGGTCCGGTAGATTAGTTCTGCGAATGAGTGAGTCAATCAGTCAGTCACTGAGTGAGTGCCATTTCGCTTTTATATATATAGATTATGTTTAATTGTAACAGAAACAATATTATGTTCAACTCGAGCCATGAATATTTTATCACAACTTGATAGCGTACTTGTTACGTTATTAGGTTATTACTATATTGTCACGTTAAAAGGTTATACCGGAAGTATTGTTAATGATTAAAGATCAGCCAAGAAAGTTTAGGCTGGTCACTAACGATAGAATAGAATAGAATCGCTGCCTTCATTTTTTACCTATGAGGGCGGAGTTGGGTCGCAGCATGGTTAACATGCATGACATTCAACACAATCATGTTCATCATCAGCGACAGGCTTCTAACATGAAATAAACAACCATTTATATTTATGTACAAAGGATCTCGAAAAACGGCTCTGACGACTTTCAGGAAATTTGATCAGCTGTTTTTTGATCACCTTTCTTAGTTTCATGTTAGCGGCTGGAAAGGGTACTCTTTCCGGCCTAGGCCGGAAAGAAACCTGTTCTGACGTCAGACGAGAGTCGTCTGCAAACAATGTCTTCCAGATCTACGTAGGGAGTGGAAAACAGCTGCTTTCTGTGCAGTGTGGCGAAAAATAAATAATCAAATGCTGACATTATAGCGTGGACCTCACAATAGTGATTATCATTTAGTTTCTGTCTCATAGTTCATTGATCTGTAGCAATTTTTCCATTGATCTCTAGATTTCACCACTACTGAACTTCACAGGGTACAAGCAAGTATGAGCATAGTTGATTATCGGACAAAAATTGACTAAAATAATCGATCGCAAACTGTGAGATGTACTTTATACAGGCGGGTGATGTCAAGAGAGTAGTAAAAAGTCAGTATATCGTGAATTTTATGAGCTTTTCGGTGTCGAAATGAGAAGTAGCACGGTAGGTTGATGGAGATAGTCTATTTACCGTGTGCCACCACATCTCAGTTTTATCTGCATGAAGACATGTGAAAGAAGAGGATTTAGAGTCGATGGGACTAGGAATTATCTTGAAACAGCCATCGGAGTTTATGTTCAGTGTCATCTAGTTTTGAAAGAACTTACGGAGCTTACAAAAACATATGTTTAATCCAGAAATGTTTAGGAAACTTGATTTTTGTTCTGGAATCAAAACTTTCTATTAAACAGAATGTTCCACCAAGGTTGTAACAGCCGTTGACCATCGATTATTCTCAACATTTCTGACAAAAAAATGTTCAGAAAATTTTTTCCTATCGCCCTTAGTTTTCGAGATATATAGATTTTTCGGTATTTTCAGAATATGCCTACTTCCGGTCATCAAATACTCGATAACTCGAAAAGTACTGGTCGAATTTCAATTTTGAATTCGGTATTTTCAGAATATGTCTACTTCTGGTCATTAAATACTTAATAACTCGAAAACTACTGGTTGAATTTCAATTTTAAGGGTATTGTTGGAAATAGAAAAACATTTTCAACAAGATTAATGTAATTTTATATGTTGTTGGATATTTTGTAGTTTTTTATTAGGGCTTAAACTTGAAAAAATGATATAATTCAAATTCAAAGTCAAATTTCAACCCATTTTTTCTCGATTTTTTTCGGGTAATTATAGTGGTATCAATATTTCAAAAACTTCTCCATTTCATAAACTTTCGAATGAGTATTAATTCTAAAAGGTAAATTCCATGATAAAGTGTTCAAAACTGCTAATACCTGGAATGAAAATGAGGGAATTCACGAACAGCATGCATCAAGTGGTGATCTTAAGGGTGAAATCACCTGATTATTGCATTATTCTTTGTAGCATATAACCTAAATCCTATATCCTATTATATTAAGCGAGCAATTTCTGTATCTATATATCTGGTTATTCTTATCTGACTAATATATATATATATATATATATATATATATTATATATATATATATATATATATATATATATGGTTATTTATGTTTAACGGATCTCGAAAACGGATCTAACGATTATCACGAAATTTGGAACATAGTAGGTTTATGATATAAAGATTCGATTGCACTGTGTTTCATCCTTGAGAAACTCGCTGAACGACATTAAAAGGATAATTCATCCTTGGCTGAAACTGCTGTGGATAGTAAAAAAGTGAGTAAGTGAAAAATCAAAATATGGCATCCCCGAAATTCATAAGATTACGTATAGCCAGCTGTGAAATATAAACACGATCATTTTAGAGAATTGTGTTCTGTTTATCAATAAATAAAAATAAAGAGCGAAGCTCGGTGCCCCGATATTAAAATATTAATCATATACTTTTACAAGATCCAAAAAAAATTATTCATAGAATAGGTAATAATTCAAACTAGATGAATGACAGAATTGAAAAACTGATATTGATCAGCCAGTCGGAGAGTTTCTTGTCCTGCCGTGTCGTCGAGGAATCGCCAAGTGTGGCACCAACCATTCCTGTATGATTTTTACATGCTTCAAGCTATAAGTTATATGTGAGGATCTCAGAAAAATAACTGAAATATATTTTATGCGCCAGTATCCTCCTTCAGAAACGAGCAAATAGATGATTTATGATTTTAAAGTTGTTGCCGACTCGCCTTTTCCCAACAGCATTGTAAGTATTCGGAATGCACACGATAATTTATCGGTTCCCGATAATTTTGCAGAAATAGAACGGCAGAAGATATGACTGTCTCCTGGGAAAGTCGTGTAAATATGATTCTGACTTCGTTTCACTTTCTTTATTGTCAACTTTCCCATATGCACTGGGGTTCACGTTAAAATGACAGTATTTGATCAACATTGGTGTTGCTATCCTTGTATATCACTCGATTAACTTAATAGCACTATCTTCTTCTAGCTCCGCAACGATACCAAATCGTTCTCTAGCGATCTAGAAATATACATGATTAACAAAATGTTTCAATTGTAAAACGTATTATTGAATCAATTTTTTTACTTTCCTTGCCCTATTACCGTGGTAAGGAAAGTATTGCTTTCCGAAAAAAAATTAAGGTACCCAAATTTCTAAATTTCTATACGTTTCAAGGTCCCCTGAGTCCGAAAAGTGGTTTTTGGGTATTGGTCTGTATGTGTGAGTGTGAGTGTGTGTGTGTGTGTGAGTGTGAGTGAGTGTGTGTGTGTGTGTGTGTGTGTGTGTGTGTGTGTGTGTGTGTGTGTGTGTGTGTGTGTGTGTGTGTGTGTTGTGTGTGTGTGTGTGTGTGTATATATGTGTGTTGTGTGCATGAGTGTCTGTGCGTCTGTGTACACGATATCTCATCTCCCATTTAACGGATTGACTTGAATTTGGAACTTAAGATCCTTACAATATAAGGATCCAACACGAACAATTTCGATCAAATGCAATTCAAGATGGCGGCTAAAATGGCGAAAATGTTGTCAAAAACAGGGTTTTTCACGATTTTCTCAAAAACGGCTCCAACGATTTTGATCAAATTGATACCTAGAATAGTTATTGATAAGCTCTATCAATTGCCTCAAGTCCCATATCTGTAAACATTTCAGGAGATCCGCCCCATCTATGCAAAGTTCGATTTTAGATTCCCAATTATCAGGCTCCAGATACAATTTAAACAAAAAATTTCAATTGGAAAAAATTGAGCATGAAAATCTCTACAATTAATGATTTTTTACATTTTCACCTTAAATTGAAAATAAGCTCGAAATTCGAGAAAATGTGATTATTCAATTGCAAACTACTGTTGGCAACTGTTGATTCCATTAAACGATTCACTATGGAGAGATAGCAGACTACGTGTGTCTCCAGCGTTATTGTCCTGTCACCAGCTGGCTCAGATCTTTGTTTATAAGTAGACTTGAGATGCGCGGGAACACTAGCGTCAGGTGATCAATTTTCATAACGGCAAGGAAAGTTGTGTGAGTGCACCACACCAGATTTTTTTCTAATGTACCACTATAGCATTGAGTTAACACAGACTTAGCAAATAGCAGGAGTTAGCGAATAGGTCGACTGAGCCAGCTAACTCCAACATTTTGAATACCTCTAGTATCACATTGAAAAACAATGCTGTTAGACAATTCCCTACCACTTCTTCTTTTCTTTTGGTTCCTTCTCCTATCGGAGGTTGGAAATCATCACGGCAATTTTCACTTTATTGATTGCAGCCTTGAATAGTTCCCTTGAGTTGCAGCCATACCATTCTCTTAAATTACGCAGCCAGGATATCCTTCTTCTTCCCACACTCCTCTTTCCCATGATCCTTCCTTGCAATATAAGTCTCAACAGCTCATACTTTTCACCCCTCATTACATGACCCAAATATTGCAATTTTCTTCTTTTTATAGTCGCAACAACTTCACATTCCTTTGCCATCATTAACATTACATCCCTATTCGTCACTATTCTTATTCATGAAGGTATTCTCCACATCCTTCTATAGCACCACATTTCAAATGCCTCGATGTTTTTGAGGTTTGACTTTTTTAAAGACCATGCTTCCATGCCGTACAGCAATGTAGAAAACACATAACAACGCAGCATTCGTATTCTAAGTTCCAGTTTAATATCTCGGCTACACAGAAATCTTTTTCATTTTTATGAACACCTGTCGCGCTATTTCCACTCGTCCTTTGATCTCCCTGGTCTGATCGTTCACTTCAGTAATCCATGCTCCAAGATACTCATATGCTGTGACTCTCTCAATAGGTGTATTGTCCACTACAATATTAATTGGCACTCTCTGCTTTTTCGAGACGATCATGCACTTGGATTCCTTAAGATTCAGCTTCAACCCATAGTAATTACCTGTAAGGTTGAGTGGTAGAAAGGACTTTCTAGTCCTAACTCCGCCTAATAAAGAGTATTTTCATTTTCATTTTCATTTTCATAGTAATTGCTGTGGTTATTCACATTTTCCAGTAATTGCTGCAACTCATTCTCACTTCCCGCTATCAGAAGTGTGTCATCTCCCTATCACAATATATCTTAAAATAGAAAGCTACATAATAACATACTATGCCACTTTCATTTTTTAACAATTTCCAATTGAATGAACTCTTTTTGCATCGCCTTATTCATTCTTGGAGTGAGTTTCCTCTCTAAATAGAGTGATGGACTAAGCCCATTCAATAGTATCCAAGTAAACATGTACTTAATGTATTCTTCTGTTAGTTTTTGTAGGAGACACTGTAGAATAGTGCTCATATTTTGAGTATCTCATTTTCCGAGCTTGTATCAAGCCTTGAACAAGAAATGAGAGATTTTTATAGGCTCAAAGCGGACCCACACTGCAACAGACAGGCGGGAAAAATCAAACGTTGGCATGCTAGCATTAGCAGACATATGATATTATGCATTAGCAGACTCAATGTATCATTGAGATTACGACGGGAGAGAGACTCATTGATTTTCGTGCATGGTCTGTTAAGGGTCGATTTTCTTCTCCTTCGCTGCTCTCATTGATCAGGTTCCATGTTTCTGCGTTCAATTCCAGAGATCATCCCACCTTTGATATTATCAGATGTAGAACGGTCAGTGGTTACAATGCTCCCCTGTTTAGGTCTCTTCGATTATACAATAGGCTTAATAATGCATTAGATTTTTTTATTCAGACAGTGTGTTCAGGCGGGACTTGAAAAAAAATTATTTTTGTTGAGTTTTGTCTTTTTTTTTCTTTCCTATGTATTACATAATATATTAGTGTTTCTATTTATAAGTTTCATATTTGCAAAGTTTCCATAATTCTCTTTTCTTTGTTTCTTTTTTTCTTTCCTTCTTGAATTTTTCAGTATTAGTTACATACTTAGTTCTTCTTCTTTTATCTGCTACTGCTATACTATAAGTTTCATATTTGCAAGGTTTTCTATTATTTTTTTTTTGTATTTTGTTTTTTCTAAAACTCAATAGTATATTAGTTAAGTTATTCTATTTTCATTTTAATTTATTGTATTTTCAAATTGTATGCTCAATGTGTGTTATGAGGGCAATAATGGGATTCAGTTCCTGGTGCCCTCAAATATGTAAATTTTCAAATAAATAGATAAAATATCATAGTATGCACACAGACGGAGGTATGTTCGTTGCAATATTTTTGCACCTGGGAAGTGATTTTTTCTCCGTCTGTCTGTTTATGTGTGCCTTCACCTTTACCCTATCGTTTATCTCATAGGGATGAATGTTTCTGTACAATGTTACCAATTAAATGAATTTTCCATGAAAAATATTATATTAAAATCTCGAGTGGAGTTTGCTCCACTTTCATCTTCCCGTTTAGAGGTGTTTTCGGAGCAAAATTATTCTCTTCTCGAGTTATTGGAGAGCTTGCCTTTGCAAAGAGCCACGTGGACTTTTGCCATGGAATCCTGCAGCTTTTTCCAATAATGTTTTGCACATTCAACCGCTTCATCTTTTGGTCTTCCTTAAAAAGATACCAAAAAATGTATTTGGATGTGATTCAAAGGGTGGACACTCATTGTGTCACAAACGGTTGTCCGTCCACGAAAGAATTCGTCATCAAATCGAGTTTCAAAGTTAATGAATTTTGTTTCCATATGAATGAAATCTGTTTTAATTAGCATAGGGATTGAATGATCTCGAAAAACATTATGTTCAAACTCTGACTCATTAAACATGTTGTATTGTTTGTAGTTGAAGTGAATGACTCAATGAATAATCAATTTTTTTTCATTTTCTTCCTCACTCGTGATATGAGTTTCAAATTTGATGAATCATATTTCCACATGAATGAAATCTGTTTTAATTAGCATAGGAATGATCTCAAAAAACATTATTTTCAAATTCTATGGTCCATTTCTCATGCTGTATTGTTTGTAGTTCAAGAAGATCACTTAATGAATAATCCATTCTTTATTAATTTGTGTGCCTCACCTTCTAAAAGATAATAAAGAAAGATAATTTGGAATGAAATTTAGAATTTGGAAAGTAGGCCGGCACATCTAGAAAATGAATCTGAGTCTATACTATTTCAATTCATGCAGGCGAACGGTTAGAGTCAGGAAAACTACAATAAGTTTTTGCCATGCCTGATTCAATCGCCGTTCACTATTTTAACACTACAATATTTTAAAACAAACAAGATAGCAACAATACTGACACGGAAGAGAATAAGAATCATATCAATTTAACACGTTACATTACCTTCATTCTCCGATCTGGGGTCGCATTACTATCCTTACGTTAGATATTAATACGTCACCAAATCAAATATATCAGTTGCAAATATTAATTTCAGAACAAAACTCAAAACAGAAAAACCAAAAGAACCCAAATTTCGTCGATAACCCCATACACCAATTTCAAACCCGCACTTTGATTGACATTTTTGTATGACCCTTTGTTTCACTGAACTGTACTTTGTTGATGGTTTCCGTCGTGTTTCCTTTCGATGTTATTTTGTTATTTCGGCGTTTTCTTCTAAGAGTTGAGTTGATGATGTCGGGAAGTCATCTCGCGATGCGGAGCCTCCGTCTCCTGAAACGGCCTTACGTCAATTCTGGTCAGGTATCATCCTCGGGACCTCTTACGACATGCCTTGCTCATGGAGTCCATGATGATATGAAGTTGTGTCTTAAAGCTGGATTTTGAAGGGGTGAAACATGAAGTTGGTTTGGGGTCACACATGCGCCGCTGTAAATAAATGTATTACAGCATTAATTTCGAACTCTTCCTACAATTCATTAAAAGCTAAAACTTGAGTTATCTATTGATTAAAGATTATTTAAATTCTCTCATTCTATTTGAAACCTAATGTAATATAGATTTTTATCTTTAAACTACTTATTCTTTGTATCAGAATTAATGGATCTTCCTTCACAGATAATTCAAAAGTTCTGGTATAATTGATTAATGAATTAGCGTTCAGTTAAAAGCCTTAACGCCATGAGAAAACACAGTCAGAAAAAATATAAAACTTTAGCAAGTCTCAAACTTGACATAATATTAAAAAACTGGTGTGGCGCACTCACACAACTTTCCTTGCCGTTATGAAAATTATCTAAAGAGTCTACTATTCAAAGATCTGAGCCAGCTGGTTACAGGACAATAACGCTGGATACACACGAGATCTGCTATCTCTTCATAGTGAATGATTCAATAGAATCAACAGTTGCCAAAAGTTTGCAATTGAATAATCACATTTTCTCAAATTTCAAGCTTATTTTAAATGTTAGGTGAAAGTTTTACTCAACATTAATTGTAGAGATTTTCATGCTCAATCTTTTCCACTTGAAATTTTTTGTTTAAATTCAATCTGAAGCCTGATAATTGGGAATCTAAAATCAAACTTTGCATAGATGGGGCGGAGCTCCTGGAATTTTTACAGGTACGAGACTTGTGGCAGTTGATAGAGCTTATCAATGACTATTTTGGTTATAAATTTGATCAAAGTCGTTGGATCCGTTTTCGAGAAAATCGCGAAAAACCCTGTTTTCAACAACATTTTCGCCATTTTAGCCGCCATATTGAATTGCATTAGATGGAAATTGTTCGTGTCGGATCCTTATATTGTGAGGACCGAATTTCAAGTCATTCCGTCGATTGGAACTACTTATATTTTTAATTTTTATTTATATTTAAGAGTAGCCCTAAAGGAAAAGGACAAAGTCTCTCATCCTGTACTGTTCTCACACTCTCACTCGGCCAAAACAATAACAATAATAAATTAAATGAAATGAAAAAATTATTTAGTAGGGGGAGTTGACACTTTCTAGTCCTCTCTACCACTCGACCTTGGAAAAGGTTGAATAAAATAATAGACAGTAGTCTACAGTAATCGGCTTGAGTTAACAAAAAAATGTCTTCAAATTTGGAACATAAACTACTCATACCATGGGATATCCTTTCAAGCTATATTCTCTCTATGATAATACTGAAGGAATATATAACTCCAGGGTATTCCATATAATATAGACACTGAAGACTTCTAGTAATATCTCAACTATAAGACTTTCTAGTAATCGCTTTCTGGTGACCAGTGATTAATTCGTTAAGCATAGAGGTTCGATCAGTCAAAGAGAAAATTTAATTTTTGTTATCGATCGATTTATCAAGATAAACTACTCCACAAACTTTCGTCTTTGATGAGTCAGCAATATTGCAGAAATAGAGTTTCAGAAACTCACGCTGGATAGCTGTAAACAAAACATTACTAAGATGCAAAATTAGTGGCGGGAGAAATTCACGAGAGACTGAATGCGATCCGAAAGTTCCCTCTGATAAAATTTTCGCTTTTTTCTCCGTCAAGATGCTGATGATCAATTTTCTTTAAACTTTCCTCTGAGAGAATGAAAAAGAAGAGACCCTTCTGGCTCATTACCGCATTCTTTCCCGAATTCTCTAAGCACGTAAAAATTATCTCATAAGCTCTTTACTCAAAGCCCTTCGCCCTTAAAATATTAAGGGGACGTCAAGGAGTTGAAATGCTTAGCAGGTGCGCAATCCATTGAAGCTGGCCATTTTCCTAGCGTATTCACTTCAATCAATCATGTATATATTTTGCAAAATATATGTGTACTGTTTTTATTGAAATTGTATTTCAAAATAGAATAAATTGAAATTAAAATCTGTCAGCAGAGGTTGAATGGGCTTGGGCATGGGCCCAAGAAAGGTGGACTCCGAATTGAAATAATTAAGAAGTCATGAAGAAAATTTCAAGTTGCATTATTACTTATTAATTGCAAGCAAAATGATGCAATTAATAATCCACTCGATAGCTGATTAATTTCACCAACTTTATAATAAGAATAATTCTAATTTTATTCCTCCTTCACTTATTCTGAGTCTGATATTCCCTTTGTTCAGTCCGGCTGCCCAAGAAGCAATCGTTGGGTTATGCCAGAGGCCCTGAAATTTATCAGTTGTGACCTGAAACTCTGACACCAACTGACCAGCCTGAGCCAGCCAGGTCACTCGATATTATAACTAGTAGTTCTGTGAACAGTAACCTCGCGCAGTTATAAACCGCACCCTCCTCTTATACTGTCCATCAGAGTAAATCCTGTCTGTATGTCGTGTCGCTGTTGGGGTTGGTGTATCAAAAATGCTAACATCAGAAGCTAATCTCCTTCAAGACAAACTGGCAACAGGACAGCCCAAGTTCAAAGTAGATAAAATTCGAGAGACAATACTAAGTTATTGATTGCATGGGTTATTGCACGCAATCAATAGTTCATTTATTCATTCACAATGGAGACAACGGGTTTCCACAAAATATGTCTCCTTAACAATACAATTGTACGGATACAAATGAAAAAAAAATAATAATAAAAATAATACGAACCTATGCAATCCAGAAGACATCTAGGCGCCCAGACAAGCTGTTATAAATTCCCTGCATCCTATTTAATAGTGCATAAAAATTGCATTCAATGAGGCATGCAATTTATAGTCTACACAACTGCTGATTTTTTAACTAGTTATATTGAATTGCATGCGTCATGGCATGCGATTTATAATCCACTCGACAGCTGATTTATGATGAATAGTTCTATAGTAGATTTTTACGTAATATTGGTGTATGACGGAGGCTCCTTTTCTTTTTATATTATCCTTGAAATGCAAAGTTTCCAAAAACCTTGTATATAGTCGACGCGCAATTTAAAAAGGAGCATAACTGTCAAATTTCATGATAATCTATCACCGCGGTTCGCCGTAAATGCGCAACATATAAACATTTAAACATTAAGAGAAATGCCAAACCGTCGACTTGAATCTTAGACCTCACTTCGCTCGGTCAATTATTTTTGTTCAGTAGTAGGTAATGTATACAGAAAAATATTGAAGTATGAAGTGAATTCCTTTTTTTTATACTATCCTGTGAATGCAAAATTTCGAAAAATTTCATCCATACGTCGAAGCGTAGTTCAAATAATAACATCCTGCTAAATCTCAAGAAAATCTATCAATGCATTTGTCTGCATATGCGTCAGATAGGCTATATACATACAGACCAAAGCAAATCCGGTCAAGTTGAAACGTAGACCTCACTACGATCGGTCAAAAACTTGTTCGTGTTAAAATATTGCGTGGCTTATGAAGGAAATTGATTTGGGCTATTGATGGATTCTGAAAGATAAGTAAGTACCTTCAACATTGAAGGGACAAAATGTTCGTCGTCTT
This sequence comes from Nilaparvata lugens, assembly GCF_014356525.2. NCBI lineage: Eukaryota > Metazoa > Arthropoda > Insecta > Hemiptera > Delphacidae > Nilaparvata > Nilaparvata lugens. Next base: position 97,764,847 of record NC_052504.1, read on the forward strand.
CCTACAAGGATTAGGTTATACGACATGACTGCCCTGGGAATCCTGTCGCTCTCCATCCCTCCAACATGATCTTTCCAGTTTTGCCGATTTTCTTCAATCTTCTACCATATAGAGATTATGATGAGCTCGCTTCTTATATCGACATTACTAGTAGTTCTGTGAACAGTAGACCTCACAGCAGTATCTCATCCACAAGTACCTGATTGCAAAGACCTTAAAGACCTTGCATCTTAAGGCCTGCCTGATTGATACTATAGACTATGGAAATACAGCATAGACTGGCTTCTCCACACATCTGTGTAATCATTTGTCAGCTGATTTATGATGAATAATTCTATAGTCTGATTTTTACTTCTAAATTGGCGTATGAAGGTGGCTCCTTTTTTCCTTTTATATCATACTTAAAATGCAAAATTTTTCAAAACCTTGTATTGTGTATACGTCGACGCGCAATTAAAAAAGGAAACATACCTGTCAAATTTATGAAAATATTACCGCGTTTCGCCGTAAATGCTCAACATATATAAACATATAAACATATAAACATTTTAATATTTAAAAAATTTAAACATTCAAACAGTTAAAATTAAGAGAAATGCCAAACCGTCGACTTGAATCTTAGACCTCACTTCGCTCGGTCAATAAAGCCCATCTTCCCTTGTGCACCCTTTCACTGCTCTTAAAAATCACATATCGGCAGCCTGTAACCTGCTTCATTCATTCTTATTAGATATCCAGGATTAAGAGCCATATAAGAGCGTTGAAATAGCCATAACCAGAAGTGTGATACATGCTTCAGGACTTTTTTATCGAGAACTATTCAAGATCTTGAAAGGAAAAGTTTAAAAGCTTTTTGAATTGAATCTTTGAAGTTCAATCCTACTAATATATTCGAATTCTTCATACTCTATTTATCTTATTGACCGAACGAAGTGAGGTCTAAGATTCAATTCGACGGTTTGGCATTTCTCTTAATGTTTAAATATTTATATGTTTATATATTTATAGTTGCGCATTTACGGCGAAACACGGTAATAGATTCTCATGAAACTTGACAGGTATGTTCCTTTTTAAATTGCGCGTCGACGTATATACAAGGTTTTTTGGAAATTTTGCATTTCAAGGATAATATAGAAGGAAAAAGGAGCCCCTTCATACGCCAATATTAGAGTAAAATCAGACTATAGAATTATTCATCATAAATCAGCTGACAAGTGATTACACAGATGTGTGGAGAAGCCAGTCTACTACTGTATTTGTGTAAGGTCTATAGTTTCAATCAAAGACATTAAAGAGGTATGCATCTTAAAGCGGGTTTACACCAAGTTATTAACAAAAGCTGTGATTAGACCAAATTTATTTAAAAAAAGTTAATAACTCAATCCTTATAGATTCTATTAGATTGAACGGAAGTTCACAAACACATATGTTCATCATGTGTATGATAAGTTATGTTCTATCCAATATAATCTAAAAGGATTGAGTTATTAACATTTTTTAAATAAATTTGGTCTAATCGCAGCTTTAAGGTCTTTGGTCAATATTTTGTTTTGCAGTCATGGTATTATTATGCGTGCCCATCAGTATCAATATTCTCACATTCGAAAAAACTAATTAAATAGGCGAATAAAATAAACACATGAACTAAATAATGCTGGAGAAATTATAATATTTTTTATCTAAAAAATTAATTTTCATCAGACAGAAAGATCAATCACGGAACTGCGAATTAGATCATTTGAAATACAAATTCAAACATGAACTGATTTGTTAACATTTAAACAGTTGACATCTGGTACTTGTGGATGAGAAGACTGCGTGAGGTCTACTGTTCACGAGAACTACTAGTAGGCTTTGAAACAAAAAATTTCAAAGCTCAATAGATAAATAAAGAATGAAGAATTTGAATATAATATTAGTAGGATTGAGTTTCATTCATGATGGGTTCTCCTAGATTCAGATATAATAATTCCAATGATCAACTTAGCTTGTTTTTTGAAAAGGAACTCAACTTGAAGGCTGAGTTTCAAAGCTCACTGAGTGTTTATTTTTGTACGCCATCACATCGTATCATAAGAAGAGGAGGCACAGCCTGAAAACGAGAGATAGTCACGTTCTTCATTATATTTTATAGAAGGATTAAACAGAGTTGGTGATGATGCTAATAATAACTATGATAATAATCAATCAGGCTCAGCCTCAAGGCTTAACAATATTCTCTGTGACCATGTTGTTATCTGTGATAACAGATGCACATTCTCCCTTATGTCATCGCCAAAAAATCCATTAAAAACGTTAAGAGCTGAGTAAATCGCAACGGTGCTGGAGGCTAAACAAGATGTGAATTTCAGAATTCCTTATCTTCTTCTCTCAACTCACTTTGTTCCCGCTCATGAAATATTATGAGATGGATATGCAAGATACTAAATCTTAATGGGGAACATTCTATGAATGATGGACTTAGTTCACTTTAACAAAAAATTTATTTGGAGAATAAAGTGTAAATGCTAGTTACACACACATCGATATTTGGATGATTTTCCGTCCTTATGAAATCTACCAGATGAAACGTAACTTGACAAACATATTCTATTCATGAAATTTATGTGTTCAGGGCTACTTTTTTATTTATAAAATAGAATTATAGTACCCTTTGATATTAATGAAATAATTGTTTTGTTTATCGAGAGATTTGAGGAATCAATAAGTTATCAATAAGTGATCAATAAGTTATCAATATCACATCGATATTTTATAAGTGTGAAAGTGTGTTATGCTAGTTACACACACATCGATATTTGGATGCTGGTTTTTTTGCCGTTCTTATGAAATCTACCAGATGAAACGTATTTTTACAAACTTAATAAAGTATTCTATTCATGAAATGTATGTATTCAGAGCTTTTTTTATCTATAAAATAAAATGTTATAGTATCCTTTGATATTAATAAAATAATTTTTGTGTTTATCGAGAGATTTGAGGAATCATAAGTTATCAATAAGTTATCAATAAGTTATCATAAGTGATCAATAAGTTATCAATATCACATCGATATTTTATAAGTGTGAAAGTGTGTTATGCTAGTTACACACACATCGATATTGGATATTGGATTTTTTATTTATTTATTTATTTCATTGACAATTACAAATCTCCTAATTATAATAAATATATATGATTGGGAGAAGACAACAGGCATAGCCCCAAACTGTCTTCTCCCAAATTTTACAAATTAAGTTTCAAAAAGAAATAAGGTAAGATTCCACTTTGTCACCTCAAAGTCCAATTGCCACTTCAAACTAATGATTAAACTTAAATTTTAAATTTGATATTTAAAAACTGAGATAAAAACAAAAATATTTCACTCAAATTTCTACAAATTGGAATTTTTTGCCGTCCTTTGAAATCTACCAGATGAACGTATTTTTACAAACATAATTATTCTATTCATGAAATGTATGTATCAGGTCTATTTTTTATCAATAAAATAAAATGTTATAGTATGATATTAATAAAATAATTTTTGTGTTATCGAAAGATTTGAGGAATCATTAAGTTTATGGAGCGTTCTAGAAACGCATTTCTCATGTTTATCGATTCAATAAAGTTATTGAATGGATAACATTTATGGAAGGACGGAGAAACCAGGCATTAGAATACAAATTATCATTTTTATAAAAAAATAATAATGAATAATTTGTATTCTTAATCAGATCTATTATTTTATTAATATCAAAGGGTACTATGATTCTATTTTATAAATCAACCTCCCCCCTAACACGCCCTCTCCGTCGTCACTCCACAACTCTCACCTTACTAGAACACAATTTATCACTCTGGTTAAATAGGTTTATGCTAGATAATCTATTCAATCTAATATAATTTGTAAGGACGGGAAAAAATCGTACGTCCAAATATCGATGTGTTTGTTCGATGTGTTAGACTGAGGGTCGAACTGAACAGACTGGTCGATATGCATATATCAGTTCTCTAGCGCTATTCTACATCCCTATCTGTTATATTTCAAAGCTGTTAAGTCCTCTTTCGTTGCTAGTTTATCGAATTTCAAATTACAACTATTTATCAACCGACTTTCAAAGTCCTGCATGAATTTTTTAAACTCACTGTTTCTCATCGGATCCTTAGGGTTCACTGATTCAGTGTTTTTCTTCTTACTTGTATGAATGTCCGGTGAACTTTTTGGCCGTTTTCGCTTTCCGAGATGGCGTTGGTGATGTTTCCTATGCTGTTTCCCGGTGCCTCCTGATGTTCGCGAAACATATTTATCAATACTCTTCTTGCTCATACCAAATAACTGATGCCAATTAAACATTTAATCGAATGAAATTGAATTGAGGTTAGAAACACAAAATTCTAGAGCCATTCAACAACCAACGAAAACAACAAACTGATAAGCCTATCGGAGCAACAGCAAAACAAGTCCTTTCACTTCGGCTGTCACTACTCAACTCCCATGACAATCATAGTACCGTAGAATTCTTGTAATTTATGTAATTAGAGGCACAGTTGTATACTTTTATTTTTTTTGTGTATCTCTTTCTCATTTTTATACATGCAAATCAAAATAAATGTATTTATTGGGTAAATGATTTGAGAAGTCTTGCTGTCATTTAGAATAATTATATGATGCGCCAAGGTCTGATGATGAATTTTTCTTCTCTAAAATTGTTAGCTTTCATTCGGAGCAATTGAATGCATAGAGAGTATCGATGAGATGTTGTCCGAAATTATTTAGAACTGATTCGAGAAATCAGCTTATCAAGAAATTCATATGATAATAATGATACAGATAAACTACCAACTCTGGCTGACGGCATGTGCCATGCCAATTTAATTTTTGTTATTGCTTTGGAATTGTAATTGTGCTCTTTGTTATGAGTATCAATAAATTCTTTATCTATCTATCTGTTATATCTACATCAATGACTCCAAATCTTTTCCTCATTGCACTAATGTTCAGTGGCATCAATCTTCACCGCAACGTGGTCGTTCAGTTCGAAGGATGTATAATATTACAAAACTGGTCAGTAGATGTAAGAGTTATCTTTGAAAATCTTCTCCTTAATAATCACCTGGTAATTTATCTCAATAATTGACGTTTACATTTATCTAGTGATTAATCTCAATAATTCAAGTTCATAATTTGATTGTATGGTGAGAGATGTTGTGGTAATCCTCCATAATTGAAAGAAAAATTTGAATTGAAAGAATTGAATTTCCTGTTCCTTCAACAATAACAAACAACATTAGTTCAGCTGAATATGTGGTAGGTGTTACCACGGAACCTGATTCTTTGATGTAAATTAATTTTGAACGAATTTAGTGGTATCGATCTAATTATAAAATATCTATAAAAATATCAATTTATAGCTGGTAATCAGTACGGTTTCCAGGAGGGTAAATCCACTGA